>NC_092759.1:1386518-1559459 GCF_047496795.1 Chiloscyllium punctatum
GGGGGGGGGAACAGGAACAGGATGGGGGGGGGGGGAAACAGGGAACAGGATGGGGGGGGGGAACGAGACAGGACAGGTGGGGGGGGAACAGGACACGGCGGGGGGGGGGGGGGGGGGGGGGAGGGACAGGACGGGGGGGGGAAGGGGGGGGCAGGACGGGGGGTGGGGGGGAAACAGGACGGGAGGGGACGGCGGGGGGGAGGGGGGAGAAACAGGACGGGGTGGGGGACGGGGGGTGTGGGGGAAGGGGAACAGGACGGGGGTGTGGGGAGAACACAGGACGGGGGGTGTGGGGAGAACACAGGACGGGGGTGTGGGGGACAGGACGGGGGTGTGGGGGACAGGACGGGGGTGTGGGGGACAGGACGGGGGTGTGGGGGACAGGACGGGGGTGTGGGGGACAGGACGGGGGGTGTGGGGGGACAGGACGGGGGTGTGGGGGGCAGGACGGGGGTGTGGGGGGCAGGACGGGGGTGTGGGGGGCAGGACGGGGGTGTGGGGGGCAGGACGGGGGTGTGGGGGGAAGCGAGAGGGGGACTGGACGGGGAGGGGACGGTAAGGGGATGGAGTGGGGACTGGATGGGTGGGGGGGGTGGCGAGAGGGGACTGGAAGGTCTGGAAATAGACGGTGGGGGGGGGGATGTGGAGACATTATTTCCCTTTGTGAGAGAATCGAAGACTTGATGGCGTCATGTAGAGTAAGGGGTCACCCTTTGAAGACAGAGAGAAGGAAGAATTTCCTCTGTCTGAGGGGAGTGAATTTGTGGGACTCTTTCTGGCAAAGAGCTGGGCCCTTAAGTATATTCAAGACAGATGTTTTGTTATGAGGAAGGGAATCGAGGGGCAATAGAGTGGACTTGCGGATGATCACTGAGTGGCCGGGCAGTCTCGATGGGCTGAATGGCCTACCCCCATTGAAGTGGCTGAGAGACGTACCCTCCACGGGACACCACCAGCTTCACTTTCACTCGATACGACACGAGAATTCCGAGTACCTCCTTGTTAGCGCCTTCCTTTACTCTGCAAGACATAACCAGCCAGCATTTCCCAATGAGCCTCAGGACTACTAAACAACTCCAAACAAACAGCTGTACGGGGGTGGGGGGGCGGTGGGGGGGAAAGAGAGCGAAGCGGGGAGAGCGAGAGCACGAGCGAGAGACTGGGCAAGCGAGAACACCCACTATGAGAGAGTGAGTGAGCACCCACAGTGAGAGAGAGAGAGAGAGAGAGAGAGAGCGCACATGAGTGCAAGTGCGAGAAAGAGAGAAAGAGAATGAGAGAGAGGGCGCAAGAGAGTGAGGGTACGAGAGAGAGTGAGCCTGAGAGTGAAAGCGACAACGTAAGAGATTGTGAGACCACGAGAGTGAAACCGCGAGAGAGAGTGAGAATGCGAGAAAGAGTGTGCTTAAAAGAAAGAGAGTGAGAGCATGAGAGCACACGGGAGTGACAGTGCGTGTAAGAGAGCACAAGTTTAATGGCGTGAGAGCACGAGAGAATGGAAGAGACAGCAACAGTGAGTGAGTGAGAGCGAACACGTGAGTGAGAGCGAACACGTGAGTGAGTGAGTGAGTGAGTGAGTGAGTGAGTGAGTGAGAGAGAGAGAGAGAGAGAGTGTGTGTGTGTGTGTGTGTGTGTGTGTGTGTGTGTATATGTGTGAGAGAGTGAGAGAGTGAGAGAGTGAGAGAGAGTGAGAGAGAGTGAGTGAGAGTGAGTGAGAGAGTGAGAGAGTGTGTGTGAGTGTGTGAGTGTGTGTGTGTGTGTGAGAGTGAGAGAGTGTGAGAGTAAGAGAGTAAGAGAGTAAGAGAGTAAGAGAGTAAGAGAGTAAGAGAGTAAGAGAGTGAGTGTGAGAGTGTGAGAGTGTGAGAGTGAGAGAGTGTGAGAGTGTGAGAGTGTGAGAGTGTGAGAGTGTGAGAGTGTGAGAGTGTGAGAGTGAGAGAGTGAGAGAGTGAGAGAGTGAGAGAGTGAGAGAGTGAGAGAGTGAGAGAGTGAGAGAGTGAGAGAGTGAGAGAGTGTGTGAGTGTGAGAGTGAGAGAGTGAGAGAGTGAGAGAGTGAGAGAGTGAGAGAGTGAGAGAGTGAGAGAGTGTGTGAGTGTGTGAGTGTGTGAGTGTGTGAGTGTGTGAGTGTGTGAGTGTGTGAGTGTGTGAGTGTGTGTGAGTGTGTGTGAGTGTGTGTGAGTGTGTGTGAGTGTGTGTGAGTGTGTGAGTGTGTGAGTGTGTGAGTGTGTGAGTGTGTGAGAGAGAGTGAGAGTGTGAGTGAGAGAGAACACGCACACACAAAACACGGGAAGAGAGGGAGGGAGTGCGTGAAAGCAAGAGGGAGGGGACGGGACAGAGAGGCTACATCGAGCAGGGATAGCTGGGGGGCTGCTGGGAAGGATGACTTACATGGTACTGGAGGCCAGATTGGTGTCTTCGTGTTTGAGTTTCCCATCCAGGGCCAAGCCCCTCTTCTCCCGGTTATGGTCTAGGAGGGGGACCAATGTGTAGACCTTACAGAAGGTCGAACTGGCAGACACCTGGTCACTGGGGAGAGAACAGCAAGAAATGGGCAAACACACAAGGAAGCTCAGGGCAGACCGAGAGAGAGATATCCGCCGAATCAACACAGCAGCTTAGTGATGGACAGCACAGTGCCTCAGTTCATCAGGGACCCAGCTTCGATTCCACCCTCGGGAGACTAGCTGTGTGAAGTTTGTATCCTCTTCTTGTGTCTGTGTGGGTTTCCTCTGGGTGCTATAGTTTCCTCCCACAATCCAAAATCTCCCATAGTGCCCAGGGACGTGCAGGTTAGGGTGGATCAGCCGTGCTAAATTGTCCCATAGAGCCCAGGGATGTGCAGGTTAGGGTGGATTGGCCGTGCTAAATTGTCCCATAGAGCCCAGGGATGTGCAGGTTAGGGTGGATTGGCCGTGCTAAATTGTCCCATAGAGCCCAGGGATATGCAGGTTAGGGTGGATTGGCCGTGCTAAAGTGTCCCATAGTGCCCAGGGATGTGCAGGTTAGGGTGGATTAGCCGTGCTAAATTGGCCCATAGTGCCCAGGGATGTGCAGGTTAGGGTGGATTAGCCATGCTAAATTGTCCCATAGTGCCCAGGGATATGCAGGTTAGGGTGGATTGGCCATGCTAAATTGTCCCATAGTGCCCAGGGATGTGCAGGTTAGGGTAGATTGGCCGTGCTAAACTGGCCCATAGTGCCCAGGGATGTGCAGGTTAGGGTGGATTAGCCATGCTAAATTGTCCCATAGTGCCCAGGGATGTGCAGGTTAGAGTGGATTGGCGGTGGGAAATGCAGGGTTATGGGGATAGGGTGGGGGTGGTGTGTCTGGGTGAGCTGCTCTTCAGAGGCTTAGTGCCCATTTGATGGGCTGAATGGCCCGTTTCCACACCATGGAGATTCTACAGCGTGGTTCTAAGAGCTGAACCTAATGGGGGTCTTCAAATCCATCAATCGCTCATTTGAGAATCCGAACTGGATTATCCAATCAGAGCTCTTGGGCGTTAGCGAAAAAGAAAAGCCATCAACTTTTCATGAAACTAGTCTACTCGTTTGTAACAACTCCGAAAGAATAATGCTCCCTCGTCAGCGGAGAGAGACTCTCAAACCTACCTGGGACACCCTCGTGCCTTTAGCCTGGTGCTCACCTGGTCAGACCCCCACGTAACTCCACACCCCAGAGCCAATGCAGTTGACAGCCTTACATGGCCACTTAGCAGGCCACTGAAGGGGCAACTGGGCAAGGAGGTGACCAATGATGGCCACATGGTGGGGCAATGAGAAAAGGGAATGGTGCCCAACGTGACCCTCTCACACAACTCCTGCTCCAATCTAATGCGGCTGATTCACAGACTCTGTGTGCCCTCGGAACTGTGCTGGGTAGTTCCAGCAGGGTTCAGGTCTACTGACCCTGACTCTCAAACAGCAGCGAGATGGAAAATGGTGGGCAACAGAACAATACTCACTCAGCTTCGACCTGCGCTACGGGGCACTTATACTGGGCTGTGCTGAACAGACAGATGTCCGCGTACTGCCGTACTGTTGGGAGAAACAGGGACAGAGCCGCACGGTTAAAGAAGGTCAAGATGCAGAGAACAACCAGCAATACCAGAATAACAAAACGGTCACATTTCGGCAAGAGGCCTTTCGGCCCATCGGGTCTGCTCCGGCTCACTGAGCTCCTGAACCGTTCCCCCTCCAACCGCAACATCGGATTGCATCAGATCGGGGAAAGAAATCCACCCACTCTGCCCACTTGTCAGCAGTGAGGGAGAGAGAGAGACAGAGAGAGAGAGAGAGAGAGAGAGAGAGAGAGAGAGAGAGAGAGGGGAACACGAGGAAGGGAGGGATAGAGAGTGGGGAAGGAGAGAAAGAGAGTGGGGAAGGAGAGAAAGAGAGTGGGGAAGGAGAGAAAGAGAGTGGGGAAGGAGAGAAAGAGATGTGGGAGGGAGGGGAAAGAGAGAGAGATAGGGAGGGGGAAGAGAGAGAGATAGGGAGGGGGAAGAAAGATAGAGAGACACAGAGAGAGAGAGAGACAGAGAGAGAGACAGAGAGAGAGACAGAGAGAGAGACAGAGAGAGAGACAGAGAGAGAGAGACAGAGAGAGAGACAGAGAGAGAGACAGAGAGAGAGACAGAGAGAGAGACAGAGAGAGAGACAGAGAGAAGAGGGGGAGGGTGTTATTTAAGATGGTGACTCTGCACTCCAGCTTGATCCTGGATTAGTGAACGGACTTGGTGATGGGTAGCAGGGCCAGAATAGTCCCGAGGGCCTGAATGGTGTGGGGTACTCTCATGGGTGGGAGGTGTAGGTTGGCCAAAGCCACAAGGCTCACCTGAAATCTTGATCTTTTTCACGGTTTTTGTGGAGTTGTTGGTCACGTGAACGTTGACGCTGATGGGTTCCGCGTGGTAATAGAGCTGTAAGCACAAGGAACAGGAGTATCAGGGAAACGTTCACCTGCTCGCACTCCACGCAGATAGTCCCAGAGCCACGTTTCAGCTGCAAGTCACCCACCCTGACCCCACATGTTCCCACACAGTGGGACTGCCCTGAGCTGACTGCTGTGATGATGTTTTTGCTTTAAGAAGTTATTTTGTCCTGGTGTTTATGTTTTTTGGAGAGATGCTAGAAGGCGGAGGTGCTGATCTGGCTAGTGAAGACTACTTAAGTAAACAATTTTGTGAGGCCTTGAGGTTTTTTTGAGGTTGGAACAATAGAAGCAGCCTCAACAGGTGTGGCTAACTCTCTCATACATCAGGATTTCTGAATAGCAGCAGAAGCTATTGGGGTCTCCACAGAGTCGACAGCTCCAGTGAATGTCTCCTGGCTGCTACTTTCTCTGAATTTTCTATTGATGCTTTTGCCCTCCTGGATTGGAGAACTGCATGTGAGAAGCTGCGCCTCAATTCTCCTTTCTTTGCCAAGGGATGTGTTTATGAGATGTTACTGTATTGGAACAGTTAATTAGTAATTGGCACTCTATATCTACTATTTGGTTAAATTTTCCAAAAGTTACGTTATTCTAAATTCCTCTCGGTTTTGTTTGTATTTTAAATAAATTGTGCTTTGCTTAATGTTTAGGAGTTTGATCAGTCACATCCCATCTGGAACACACACTTCACATCTACCTTTAAAATAAGAAAACGTTCGGGTCTAGGCTACCTTCTTGAAGTATTTTGAAGAGATCTGGTCTGGTTCATGACAACTGTGGCCCCACTCTCAACAATCAAACATCTACCTAACTTGCTCTCCAATGTATTTAAGAAATTGTCCTCCACTGCTCTCTTTATGGAAAGAATTGCAAACACAAAAGACCCTCTGAGAGAAGCAATCCCTCCCCATCTCCATCATCAACGTGTCACCATACTATGGCTCTAAGAAGTGCATTTTGTCCTGTTTTTCATTTTGAAAAGAGGTGCCGAGTGGGGTCTATTTGAATCCAATAAGCCGCTTGAGGGGCCTTGGGTCTTTTTACCAAAAGGTTGGAACAATAGAAGCAGCCTGGTTGAGTGGGATCAATCTCCCCCAGAACCTGGATTTTCAGGTTTAGTTTCTCAGGAGCAGTTGCTGGGCCCTCGAAGCTGGGTTTGGAAGCTGTTCCTTCTCTCTCGGTTAACAGCTAAAAGCTGGGGATTCCCTGCCTGCTGCTGGAATTCTCCATGAGACAACCTATTTTGTTGAATTTGCCTTTGCCAAGGGTGTGTTTATGGGATTATACTATATGGGAACAGTTACTAAATAATCTATTATTCAGTTAAGTTTTCCAATAGAATTGTTATTCCAATTTCTTATTTCTTCTGTTGCATTTTAACTACAGCCGATGAATAAAATATGTTTTGCTTCAAACCTGGTAGTTTGACCAGTTGAATTGCATCTGGAACATAACACCTTACGCTTGCCTTTAAAGAAGAAAACGTTCAGGCCTGGGCTATCTTCTGGATACATTGAGGTCCATGGCAAACGAAACTCCCTTTAAGTTAAGTAGTACCCCCTTGTTTATCCCACAAGGGGGGAGCTGCCCTCTCAGCCCTAACCCTATGGAACTCCCCCACAACTGTGTTCCAACAACGTCACCTCTGATCTTTGGAAACGCCAATGAGGACACACGCTCAATTGTTGCTCCCAAGTTGAGCGATTCCTCTGAACTGCTGTCAGTGCACTGACATCCTTTCTCAAAGGGAACAATGGCAAAGCTGAAAAACAAGGGGTATCCTCCCCCCAGCCCCAACACCCCATCTCCTTAACCCCCCCGCCACCCCACCCCCCCAGTGATCAGTGACATCCAATAGTAATCAGCCCATCGCTGTTGACTGGACCCTCAGCCAGCTGGGCACTAACCTCGGGGATTCTAGCCTTTGTTGCTCCGCGCCCCACCCAATTCCCCTTCTCACTACCCCTCAACCCTCCTCTCACCTCTCCCTCGCTCTCTTTATTGCTCTACCCCCTTCCCTCACACTCACTCTCTCTCTTGGGCCCTCTACCATCCCCTCACCCTCACCCTTCCCCCTCTCCCACTGTTGTACTGACCTCTTTATCTAGCGAGGCTTCGAGGTGGAGGGATCTGTCTGACATCAAGAAATTCCTCGTGGTCTCCGCCATTGGTTGCGGCCCTGGTTTCTCTGGAGCATACTGTACTTTCCGGATGACCAGGCGGACGGAGTTCCTGAGGGGTGAGACAGCAGGAAATGGAGTGTCCGAGACGGAAGGGCTTCTAGTCAATCGGGGAGTCGAGGGAGCCAAGGGGGATTGGGGAGGGTGGGGGGGGGGGGGGGGGGAGGGGATGTGAAGTCGAGGGTGTGGGATATGCAGCGGGCGGGGGTGGAGTCACGGGCAGGGAGGAATCACAGGTGGGGGGGGGGGGGGTGAAGACGTGGGTGGGAGGAGTCGTGGGCTGGCAGAGTGGTGGGTGGGAGGAGTCCCAGACGGGGGGGGCAGAGTCGAGGGTGGTGACACCAGAAGAGTGCAGTGGAGGACGAATCAGGTCAGCCACGGTCCCATTGAAGGTTAGTGATGGCCAGAATGGCCTCCTTTTGCTCTGATGACGTTGGGAGACCCATACAAACCCCTCCCCTGCTCCAATACCCACGATCCGGTCGATTCAAATCATTTATCGTCCGGGTGGGCAGGCTGACAGTCGCACCCAGAAAATCTGCAGCTGGGTGCAAACAGGAGGGGGAGGGAACGTGTAGCCGTCTTATCGCTGGACTGTTAACCCAGAGACCCAGAAATGCTCTGGGGACTCAGGTTCCAATCCCGTCCCGGGACTTGAATTCACTGAAAAAAAACAAACTCAGGGATTAGGAGTCTAACGATGACCATGACTCCCTCGTCGTTTGTCGGGGGGGAATATCCCATCTGGTTCACCCATGTCCTTGAGGGAAGGATGATTTAGAGGGGTCGATGTTGGACTGGGGTGTACAAAGTTAAAATCCCACCAGGTTATAGTCCAACAGGTTTAATTGGAAGCACTTGCAGCCATGCTTACCCTACAGTCTGGCCTACATGTGATCCAGAACCACAGCAATGTGGTTGACACTTAACTGCCCTCTGGGGCAATTAGGCAAGGGCAATAAATGCTGGGCCCAGCCAGAGACACTGTAATCCCATGAATGAATAAAACAAGAGAGTTCAATTAATGCTCTCTCTCTCCCTGCCTCCCCCAAGGTTTACACTGAGGTGAGACCCACACCCCAGACATCCCAAAAGTGGGGGGTGCCGTGTGTCTTGTGATGTTGATGGACAGGTGGAGCACAGCTCACCTCTTGTGTATCTTCTCTTCCATCGCCTTAGCACAGAACGCACGGATTTCAAAGTCCACACCACAGGCCTGGGGGAGGGAGGGGAGAGAGTGAGGCGGAGAGAGAGAAAAAGAAAGAGAAGAGAGAGAGAGAGAGAGAGAGAGAGAGAGAGAGAGAGAGAGAGAGAGAAAGAAAGAAAGAAAGAAAAGAGAGAGAGAGAGAGAGAGAAAGAAAATGAGAGCGAGAAAGAAAATGAGAGAGAGAGAGAAAGAAAATGAGAGCGAGAAAGAAAATGAGAGAGAGAAAGAAAGAAAATGAGAGAGAGAAAGAAAATGAGAGAGAGAAAGAAAATGAGAGAGAGAAAGAAAATGAGAGAAAGAGAGAGAGAAAGAAAGAAAATGAGAGAAAGAAAAAAAATGAGAGAGAGAAAGAAAATGAGAGAGAGAGAGAAAGAGAGAGAGAGAGAAAGAGAGAGAGAAAGAGAAAGAAAGAGAGAAAGAAAGAGAGAAAGAAAGAAAGAGGGAAAGAAAGAAAGAAAGAGAAAGAGAAAGAAAGAAAGAGAGAAAGAAAGAGAGAAAAAAAGAAAGAGAAAGAGAGAAAGAGAGAAAGAAAGAGAGAAAGAGAGAGAGAAAGAAAGAAAGAAAGAAAGAAAGAAAGAAGGTGGTGGGGTGGCAAGAGAGATGATGGGGGGGCAAGAGAGGCGGGAGGGAGAGAGATGGGGTAGGAGGGATGGGGAGAGAGGGAGACAGAGAAAGAGGAGAGTCAGAAAGAGCAGGAGGGAGAGGGTGGGCATGAGAGAGAGAGCAGGTGGACAAAGAGAGGTCCATGGGGGAAGAGTGATGGTGGGAGAAAGGGGGAGGGAGAGACAAACAGAGAGAGTGGAGAGGGAGGGAAGAAAGAAGGGAAGAGAGGAGGGAGGTGGAGAGTGGGGAGCAAGGGTCGGGGGGGGGGGGGGGGGAAAGAGATGGAGAAGATGGAAAGATGAGAGAAACTTATCATTTCGGACTCAAAAACCAGAGCAAAACTCTCCATTCAAACAGTGAGAAAACTAAACTCTGCTGGCTTACCTTGCCTGTGTCCTCAGGGCCTGGCTGTAGGGTCACTGAACACGGCAGATTCTGGGGGAGCTGTGGAAACAGGAAAGGTTTTGACAGGGAGTTAGATATCATCCTTAGGGCTAAAAGGATCAAAGGGATGGGAGAGAAAGCAGCAAGAGGGGATTGGATTGGATGATCAGCCATGATCATATTGAATGAAGCAGCAGTCTGGAAAGGCCGAATGGCCTGCTGCTGTTTTTCTGAGTTATACAGTTAGACCCCAGCAGGGGTGCAATTAAATGAAACCACAATGTGGTGAATTCTGTACAGTCTTGGTCTCATTACTTAAGAAAGGGTGTAAATGAATTGGAAGCCTTGTAACTAAGGATTATCCGACTGCAATATCTGGAAGTGGCTGGATTGTCTACGGAGGAAAGATGGGAAGGGCTGGGCTTGTATCTAGTGCCGTTTAGGCAAGTTGGCATGGCGTCTCAGTGGTTAGCACTACTACCTCATGGTGCCAGGGTGGGTTAGCCATGGGAAATTATCCTGTAGTGTCCAGGGATGTGCAGGTTTTTAGATTAGATTAGATTCCCTACAGTGTGGAAACAGGCCTTTCAGCCCAACAAGTCCACACCGACCCGCCGAAGTGCAACCCACCCAAAAGTCATTCAGAGGGTCAGGTCATCGCAAGCTGGGCCCGCATTTATTGCCCATCCTTAAATGGCCCAGAGGGCAGTTCAGAGTCAACCACATTGCTGTGGTGCTGGGGTCACATCTCTGAAGGATGCAATTAAACCAGAGAGATACTTCCCCAACAGTGGCAAGATTTCTGTGCAAATCAAGATCCACCACCTGCCATTGCAGGTTTCGAAACCATATCCCCAGCACATTATTGGGGCCTTGGATTAACAATTGAGTGATAATTCCGCTATGCCTTCGACTCCACTGTATTAGGGTGGGTTAGCCATGGGAAATGGTCCCTTGGTGTCCAGGGATGTGCAGTTTAGGGTGGATTAGCATGGGGTGGGTGGGGTCATTGGATTAGTAAACTTGCAGTTGACACAAAGATTGGTCAGTTGGATTAACAGAGAGACTGAGGGTCTTGAGCAACATGACGAGATAAACTGGGATGCTCATTTGGTGGCTGGAACGTAACCATGAGGTCTTTGAGATAGGGTAAATAGGCAAAGTCTTTTCCCTGGGGTGTCCAGAACTAGAGGGCATAGGTTTAGGGTGAGAGGGGAAAGATATAAAAGGGACCTAAGGGGCAACTTTTTCACACAGAGGGTGGTACATGTATGGAATGAGCTGCCAGAGGTAGTGGGGGCTGGTACAATTACATTTAAGAGGCATTTGGATGGGTATATGAATAGGAAGGATTTGGAGGGATATGGGCTGGGTACTGGCAGGTGGGACTAGATGAGGTTGGGATATCTGGTTGGCATGGACGGGTTGGACCAAAGGGTCTGTTTCCATGCTGTACATCTCTATGACTGATGTGACAAAAATACCATGACATTCGGGAGCTCTGTGGACCAATGGGACCTTAGCGCGTCTGTCCACGCATTTGCGTAGGTTTGTTAGTCGGCCTTTATCAATTGAGGTGTAGATTACACAAGCAGGGAAGCCAAGTCGGGAGTTGTACAGGCCTTTGGTGAGACCACAGCTGGAGTAGCGTGCGCAGTTCTGGTCCCCATGTTATAGGAAGGAGGAGACTGCATGGGACGGAAGAACAGAGGTGAAAGGTCAGACAGGCTCGGGTGGAGGGGAGAAGACAGAGGGCCGGTGCGACTGAGGTGGACAAGACTATGAGGGGCTGGACAGAGTGGCTAAGGAGCAGCTGTCCCCCATTGACGATGGGTCAGTCATGAGGGTTCAAGGTGAGGGGGCAGGAGGTTTAGTGAGATGGGGGTGGGGGGGGGAAATGTTTTTACCCAGAGCGCAGCGATAGTTTGGAATGTGCTCTGTGGGAATGTGACAGAGGCAATTTATTGAACATCCTTCTAAATGTACTGGGATGAGGCACATCATAACGTTCAAGGCTCTGGGCCAAAGACTGGTAAACGGGATAAGGTTAAAGGTCGGCAGTTTCTGATGTGTTGGTTCATACTCAATGGGCTGAAGAGCCTCTTCTGCACTCCACAACAGATTCCTGGTCAGTTGGGGAATTCGGGGAGAGCAGAAGTGCAGGATCAGCCTTGACCTAATTGAATAACGGAACAGACTCGGGGGGCCAAATGGCCTGATCCTATTGCCTCACTGTCTCATGACTATTTAGGCAGAAAAAGCGTTTGCAAAAGAAACGGTGGGAGGATGGCATTACGTCTTCCCCGCTCATTCGAAAAGCTAGGATTCACACGATGGGCTGAATGGTCTCCTTTTCTAACGCAACGATTCTCAAGGTTTGCTTAAGGATTTGCAGCTCAGGGGCTGGTTGTCGTAGTTGTGAGTACGTAAGGATTCTGTAACAAGACTGAAGAGCAGGGATGTACAGCTGAGACTGTATCAGGCTGTGGTCACAGGCACAGACTACTTTCTAAAGATTTCAGAAATCTGAATCTCAAAGGGACTTGGGAGCCTTGGATCAGGATTCTCTTCAGGTTACCATGCAGGTTAAGTCGGCAGTCCAAGCAATGTTAGCGTTCATTTCAAGAGGGCTAGAATACAAAAGCAGAGACGTAACGCTGAGGTTCGGGTCAGACCACATTTGGAATATCGTGAGCAGTCTCGGGCCCCATATCTAAGGAAGGATGTGCAGGACTTGGAGGGGGGGTGTCCAGAGGGGGTTCACAAGAATGCTCCCCGGGATGAAGGGCTTGTCATGTAGGGAGCAGTTGAGGATTCTGGGTCTGTATTCGATGGGGTATAGAAGGATGATGGGGATATGATTGAAATGTACAGAATACCGAAAGGCCTGGATAGAGTGGACGTGGAGAAGGGGTTTCCACCGGCTGGAGATCCTCAGGCCCGAGGGCACAGCTGCAGGGTGAAGGGATGGATGTTCACACTTTCATGCACTCACACTGGCGGGCGTGCACACTCGGGCCACGCGTTCACACACTCACACTGGCGGGTGTGCACACTCGGGCCATGCGTTCACACGTACACACTGGCGGGTGTGCACACTCGGGCCACACATTCACACCGGCGGGTGTGCACACTCCGGCCACATGTTCACAAACTCACACTGGTGGGTGTGAACATTCAGGTCACACGCTCATACTGGCGGGTGTGCACAGTCGGGCCACATGTTCACACTGGTGGGTGTGCACACTCAGGCCACATGTTCACACTGGCGGGTGTGCACACTCAGAGGTGACACTCACCATGAAGAAGAAAGGAAAGGCATTTTCTCCGAGTTTCTTAATGAGTCTCTCCTGGAGTCTGGTCAGGGGTTTCTTTTCCTCTGGCAGTGGGGGGAAAGCCTGGAATGTCGCGATGAAGAGGTCCTTCCTGAAGGATAGGCCCAGCACATCGAGGTCTTCGCGTCCATAACGGAATGCACAGGTCAGAGTGACAAACACTGCGGCACACAGAGACACAGATCACAGCCAACTGCACCAGGAGCAGCTCAGACTCCCACAGGAAGACAGTTCAAATCCTACTCTGGACAGTTCGGCACAAAATTCGCCACCAACTCCTGTTCTGTTTTGTTCACGTGTAAGGAATTCCTCGTGAACACCCTTTGTGGGAACACCGTTGAGAAAAGAGGGAACACTTGAGAGGGAGTGTCAGAAAGGTTGCAGGGAGAGTGAGCAGGGATGTTGCACCGGGAATGAGCAGGAGGAGAAATGATCCGGACATGATTACTTGGGTCACACTGACCAGATTCCTGAGATGTCCCCGTTCGGGATCTATCATCATCCATGTCGTTGGAGCAGTAAGACTGCTCGCTGTTCATTCCCCGCCCCCCCGCCCAGGCAAAAGTCATCTCTCCAGTTCAGAAAGGATTGGGAGAAAGGGAATAGCCGTTAGAAGATCAGGAGCAGGCTGTTCAGCCCATTGCGAGCTGCTACCCCGTTCCATAAAATCATCAGATTGAGGCGTCAATCCCATTCTCCTGCATGTAACCCCCCCCCCCTCTGATGAGTCTAGACCCCCTCATCAATCAAACTCTAATCCAGCGCTGAAAGCATTCAATGCTCTGAGAATTTTAAAGACCCATGACACTCAGAGGGAAGAGATTTCTCCTCGTTTCTGCTGAAGTGCAACTCTCTGTCCACGAGTGCTGGTCAACACTAAAAACTCGTCATAAGTTCCCAGTTTTTGTTTAAATTCTCGCCAAAAGCAGTTGGTCTTAATGCATCAGTGAAGTCAAGCTCTGCTGGTTGTTTTTTTCTTGGGATCTGGGTGCCCACTACAAGATAAACCAGACCCCTGTTACACACTGTGATAATGCCGTGGTTTATAGAGGCGTGTTCTGTCCTGCTTGCTCTCAGTGAGGGATTGGGGGATCGATGGCGAGCAGCCTACGAGAAGATAAACAATTTGCGAAATGTTGGGTGCTTTTTTTTTTTAAAAACGGAGTTGGAACAATAGAAGCAGCCTGACTGGGTGGAGTCAGGCTCCCTCAGAACCAGGGACTTTTAGCTTAGGTTTCAGCCATTGTTATTTGGGCCTTCAGCAGGTTTGGAAGGCAGTGAATCTCTCCCAATGGGTACCCTCACTCTCTCTCTCAGAATTATCTTCTGATGTCCTTTCCTCCTGGGCCGGAGGACCACATGCGAGCCAGTCTATTTTACTGAATTTGCCCTCGCTGAGGGTGTGTTTATGGGATGTCATTGTATTGGAACAGTTACTGTTCAGTAGTAAAATAATCTATCATTCTGTTAAGTTTTCCAATCGTGTTAAGTTATTCCAATTTCTTCTTTCTTTTGTTTGTATTTTAACTATAGGGTTTAGACAAATCATGGTTTGCTGAACATCAAATAAATTGACCAATCACATCGCTTCTGGAACACAGCGCTTCACATTCACCTTTTAAAACAAAAAAAAGTTAGGGTCTAGTCTACCTTCTGAAAATATTTTGAGGTGGTCTGGTCTGCTCCGGTCTGGTCCGTAACAAGACCAATTTCTATGTGTTTCCTTAAAACGTATAAAGGATGACATAAAATAGAGTGTAGAAACCTCAAGGGATTACAGAACAGAGGCAGCATGGTGGCTCAGTGGTTAACACTGCTGCCTCACAGCGCCAGGGTCCCAGGTTCGATTCCCACCTCGGGCGACTGTCTGTCTGCACATTCTCCCAGTGACCGTGTGGGTTTCCTCCGGGTGCTCCGGGTTCCTCCCACAGTCCAAAGACGTGCAGGTTAGGGTGGATTGGCCATGCTAAATTGTCCCATAGTGTCCAGGGATGTGCAGGCTAGGTGCATTAGTCAGGGTAAATGTTAGTCAGGGTAAATGTCAGGAATGGGTCTGGGTGGGTTACTCTTGGGAGGGTTGGTGTGGACTTGTTGGACCAAATGACCTGTTTCCACACTGTAGGGATTCTATGAATCTAGAGGGACCTTGGATCTTTGAAAGTGGTAAGACAGTTAATTACATACAGTGTCCTTGGCTTTATTATTATTAATAGGGACATAGTGTACAAAAAGCAAGGAGGTGACATTGGACTTGCACAAGACACTTGTTAGATGTTGCCTGGAATAATGTATACAGTGCGGGGTGTCAATGCTTTGGAGAGAGTGCAGAAACCATTTACTAAAACCGTCTCAAGGATGGGAATCCTTATGATGATACATCGGAGAGTTTGAGATGGTTCTCCTTAGAGATGGAGACTTTCAAATTCATAGATCCACACGACACAGAAACAGACCCGTCAGCCCAACTTGTCCATGCTGACTAACCGAACTCGTCCGATTTGCCTTCATTTGGCCCGTATCCCTCTGAACCTTTCCTATCCAGGGTGACGCTGTTCCCATTCATTTGTAAAAGGATGGAGAACCAGAGGACACAGATTTGAAGAAATTCGCAGAAGTAGTACATGTTACTAAAGGAAAAATATCTTTTTCACTCAGCAAGTAGTTAGAGTCTGGACTGTACTGCCTGGAAATGTGGAGGAAGGAAGGTACAAATGAGGCATCCGAGATGATGAGGTGGACGGAAACAATGAGGAAGGTGTGACAATACTATCCCTGTAAGAGGTTTAATTTGTCCTTGTATTTTTTGAAAAACAATTGTGACAGAGGTGATGAGAAATCTGCTTCAAAGCCAATGAAGTAAACAGCTTGTGAAGCCTTGGGTTTTTTTTTAAACGGTGGGAACAATAGAAGCAACCTGGCTGGGTGGGGTCAAGCTCCCCCGAACCAGGATGTTTAGTTTTAGTTTGCAGTTGCTGGGGTCAGAAGCTGCAGTACAACTCTCCCTGCTACTCTCTCTCATACAGAGTTTTCTCTTGATATTTACTCCCTCCTGGATGAGAGAATTGGATGTGAGACAATCTATTTTACTGAATTTGCCTTTGTCAAGGGTGTGTTTATGAGATGTTACTGTATTGGGACAGTTGTTGTTTATGAGTTAAATAACCTAAGTTTTCCAATAGAGTTAAGTTATTCCAATTTTAACTACAGCGTATGAATAAAGTGTGTTTTGCTTCAAACCTGGTAGTTTGATCAATCCTTGCACAATGCCTTGCACTTGTCTTTAAAATAAGGAAAGGTTAGGGTCTGGGCTATCTCGTAGATGTATTTTGAGAGGGTTTGGTCTAGTCCATAGCCAAGGTCATTGGGGATAAAGCAAGAGACTGGCACTAGGTCATGCTGCTGGCTTGGAGAGCCAGTCCAGTCATGATGGGCTGAATGATCTTGCACCATGACCCACGTGAGATTCAGTAAACATGCACTTACCTCGTCTGTCTTTGAGATACTCAGGATCCACCAACACCACTCCATCTGCAAGGGGAGAGAAGAGAGAGTGGGGGAAGAGAAAAGAGAGCGAGAAGGGAGCGAGAAGGGAGCGAGAGAGAAAAGAGAAGAGAGAGAGGAGAGATAGAAAATAACAGACAAAAGTTAGAACAGGATAAAATACAAACACACCCGATTCACTTGCTTGCACACATGCACGTGCTTGACTGGCACAACAGGAATATCTATTCAGACATCACGGCTAAATTGGGAGAAAGTGAGGATGCTGGCGATCAGAGTCAAAACGTGTGGTGCTGGAAAAGCACAGCAGGTCAGGCAGCATCTGAGGAGTGGGAGGGTCAATGTTTCGAGCATAAGCCCTCCATCAGGAATGTAGCCACAAAAGCAGGGCACAATGAGAATTTGACAGCATATGACCCAAGAGGTAGCGGGTGCTCAGATACTCCAGAGGGACCGTAAGGCCAGAGGGATGGGTGAGAGATTTGAAATTTGCAGCTCCCTCAAGGGGCCAGAAGAGGTGCAAGGGGGCAGAATGGCCACCGCAAAGTATGACAGGTGGGCCCAGCGGCACTTTCTTCGTGGGTAGGTCACATACCTCACCCACCCTAGCCCACCTCTCTCCCTCCCACACACCATCCCAGAAAAGTAAAAGAGAGAGGCTTACCAACAGGATCCACATGGTCAAGGTGGTCAACAAAGTCCCGTTTCCCCAGGTAGACTGTTAACTAGAGGGGTTAACCAGATGGAGGAAGGGTTAGTTAAAGGTTTCCCAGGGCTCGGGCTTAAAGATCCAGCCCGGAACCAAATTTAACCGATTCTCACACAAATGAAAAGTGGGCATTCCCTGTCAAATATGTGGTCACAGGCCTTCACTGGACTTCCTCTGACTTGTAACGAGGGATGGTTTGGTCAGGGGGTAGTGTTTAACTTCCGATATAACAAATGGTGAGGCCGGGAGGGAGGGGGATATCTGTCGCAATGGGGCCCTGATTCAGGATTCACAAAAAATGCAGCTTCCAGACACTTAGGATAAGGAAGGGGAGATCGCAAACCACATCAATATCACACTCACTCCCTTGCGGTGGGGTGGGGGCGGTTGAGGATTGGAAGTGTGGGGTAGGGAGAGTGTGGAGGGAACAGAGAACGTATGGAGGCACAGAGTGTGGGGGGCGCAGATTCGGGGGACGGAGAGTGGGGGCGAGGCGGAGAGCAGGTGGGTAGGCGGAGAGCAGGGGGAGTTAGGCAGTGAGCGAGGGGGGGGTACGCAGACAGTGCGGAGGGGTAGGCAGAGAGTGGAGTGGAGGAGGCAGGGCGGGGTGGGGGGGGAAGAGGACGCAGAACAGGGGGGTTAGGTGGGGAGCGGGAGGGGGTCAGGTAGAGAACGGGGGGTTAGGCAGAGGACGGGGGGGCTATGCAGACAGCAGGGGGTAGGCAGAGTGGGGGGGGAAGGCAGAGTGGGGGGGGGGAAGGCAGAGTGGGGGGGGGGAAGGCAGAGTGGGGGGGGGGAAGGCAGAGTGGGGGGGGGGAGGCAGAGTGGGGGGGGGGGAGGCAGAGTGGGGGGGGGGGAGGCAGAGTGGGGGGGGGGGAGGCAGAGTGGGGGGGGGAGGCAGAGTGGGGGGGGGGAGAAGGCAGAGGTGGGAGGGGGGAGGCAGACTGGAGCAGCACAGTAGGAGTGAAATGAAAGTTTAAGGGTGTGTGTGTGAGGGTTTGAAGGTGTGTGTGAGGGGGAGTGAGGGTTTGAGGGAGTGAGCGAGAGTGAGTGAGGGAGCTAGCGAGGGTGAGTGCGGCTGTGATGGGGAGTGAGGGTTTGAGGGAGTGAGGGAGGCTGTGAGGGGGAGTGAGGTTTTAAGGGAGTGTGCGAGGGTGAGGGTTTGAGGGAATGACCTTTTGAGACTGTGTACACAAAGCAGACAGTTCTTTCTAAGAACCAGCACAGGTGTTGCTGGGCAGAGTGGCCTCAGACTGTACTGCGTTCCTGTGACTGTAGAAATCTCTAACTATCACGGGGAACAAAGTGAGGTAGCTGCTGTGTTCTTCAACCACAATTGGCTGGGCTTACACTTATGAAGAAACTGAAAATGTCACGGGGAGATTACCAGGAAAGGAAATATTCCAAGTGCTTTCCCCGTCACAGCCCAGTGCTGTGCTCAACACAAAGGCAGACCAAAAAAACCACTCTGTGTAAACCCTCACAAATTCAAAACGTCAAGACTGTTAGTGGCTGAACTGACGTGCACAGAAGCTACGCAGATAATTCTCAGTTGGGGGAGACTTTCATCTAGTTGGCAACACTTCCCTTGGACGCACATCAAAGAGAATGCCTACCTCTGCTTCGCCACTTCAGAGTTAGTGGGAGTCTCAGCTGTGAGGAAACAGTTCAAACAAAACAAAAAGTCTGCTGCTCACAGAGTTACAACCCCTGCGTCAACAATCCATCCAGTTGAACAGCTTCACAGTCTGGCGTAGTTGCTTACTAAAAGACAATCAGAAATAGGAACAGCCGCAGGCTGTTCAGCTCCTCAAGCATGCTCCCCCATTCAATAGGACCGTGGCTGATCTGACACTCCTCACATCCACATTCCTACCTTTCCCCGTAACCCTTGATCAAGAATCTACCTACCTCAACCTTCAATATACAGTTACAAACCATACGACACCAGGTTATAGTCCAACCTGGAAGCACTAGCTTTCGGAGTGCCGTTCCTTCTTCCGGTAGCTGTGGAGCAGCTACCTGACAAAGGAGCAGCGCTCCGAAAGCTAGTGCTTCCAGGTTGGACTATAACCTGGTGTTGCGTGGGTTTTAACGTAGTCCACCCCAGTCCAACACCAGCTCCTCAAAATCTTAAACAGACACAAGGACTCTGCCCCCACAGCTCTCTGTGGCAAGAAGCTCCAAATACTCAGAGCAGAAATTCCTCCTCATTGGAGTAATACAGAGGGGCTGAACAGACTGGGGCTGTTTTCCCTGGAGCGTCAGAGGCTGAGGGGTGACCTTATAGAGGTTTATAAAACCATGAAGGGCATGGATAGGATAAAACAGACAAGGTCTTTTCCCTGGGGTTGGGGAGTCCAGAACTAGAGGGCATAGGTTTAGGGTGAGAGGGGAAAGATATAAAAGAGACCTAAGGGGCAACATTTTCACACAGAGGGTGGTGCGGGTATGGAATGATCTGCCAGAGGATGTGGTGGAGGCTGGTACAATTGCAACAGTTAAGAGGTATTTGGATGGGTATATGAATAGGAAGGGTTTGGAGGGATATGGGCCAGGTGCTGGCAGGTGAGACTAGATTGAGTTGGGATATCTGGTCGGCATGGACGAGATGGACCGAAGGGTCTGTTTCTGTGCTGTACGACTCTAACTCAGTCTTGAATTGGCTCCCCTTGATTCTGACAGGGTGCCCTTGGGTCCTAGACTCCCCCACAGGGGAAACGTCCTCTCAGCATTGACTCTTAGGTATGCAAAATGTTTCAGCCTCTCATCCTTCTAAACTCCAGGGAGCACAGGTCCAAGCTGTTTCGCTTTTCCTCATAACATGGGGATCCCGGGAATCCTCCATCCCAGGGATCATCCGGGCGAATCTTCTCTGAACTGCCTCCAACGATCGAATATTTTTCCTATTCTGTGCCCAAGGCAGAAGCAAAAGAGACCAAACCCAAACAAACAGGGAGTGAAGGTTTCAATCGAGTGGAGACGGGGAAGGTGGAACAGTTGACTGCGAGCAAGAGGGCTTCCTGTATCACACAACCAGCAGGAAAACCCACAGGGGTGTGCAGAAGAAATCAGCTCACCCAGAGAGGGTGGGGAATATAGGACTCGCCACCACAGAGCAACACATAGCAGACAAAGGGGAGATATGACAGGAGCAGATGGAGGATTAGAGAAGAGGGTTATGATGATATGGGAAGGAGGAAGAAGGTTGGGAGGAGGGCCGAGAGGAAGGTAAATGCTCGAATGGACTAGACAGGCCAAATGGCCTTTTTCCAAGGCAGGTATTGTGTGTGGTCCTCATCACTTTTTTGACACAAAGGACAAGTCGGACCAGAAAAGTACTGGGGTTGGGGCTGTTCCCAGTCCAAAGATATGCAAGTTAGGGTGGATTGGCCGTGCTAAATTGTCCCATAGTGCCCAGGGATGTGCAGGTTAGGGTGGATTGGCCGTGCTAAATTGTCCCATAGTGCCGAGGGATGTGCAGGTTAGGGTGGATTGACCGTGCTAAATTGTCCCATAGTGCCCAGGGATGTGCAGGTTAGGGTGGATCGGCCGTGCTAAATTGCCCCACAGTGTCCAGGGATGTACAAGTTAGGGTGGATTGGCCGTGCTAAAAATTGACCCAGGTAAGGGTGCACTGGCAATGGGAAATGCAGGGTTGCAGAGATACGGTAAGGGGTTGGTTATGAGTGGGATGCTCTTTGGAGGGTCAGTGTGGACTCAATGGGCCAAATGGACTCCTCTCACACTGTCTAGATTCTATGATTCATTGAGGTGGGAGAGCTGGACTTCCTCTCCTTGAAGCTGGAGAATAAGGAAAGGGGTCACATGATGGAATACTCTACACTGTCCCCATCAAACACTCCCAGGACAGCATGGCGTTAGCTACAGAGTAAAGCTCCCGCTACACTGTCCCCCATCAAACACTACCAGGACAGGGACAGCACAAGATTGTTTTTAGATTAGATTAGATTCCCTACAATGTGGAAACAGGTCCTTCGGCCCAACAAGTCCACACCAACCCTCTGAAGAGTAACCCCTCTGACTAATGCACCTCACACTATGGGCAATTTAGCATGGTCAATTGACCTGACTTGCACATCCTTTAGACTGTGGGAGGAAACCAGAGCACCTAGAGGAAACCCACACAGACACGGGGAGAATGTGCAGACAGACAGTCGCCCAAGGCTGGAATCGAACCTGGGACCCTGGCGCTGTGAAGCAGCAGTGCCAATCCTCTGAGCCACCATGCCAAGGTTAGATACTAAGTAAAGCTCCCTCTACACTGTCCCCCATCAAACACTCCCAGGACAGGGACAGCACAGGGTTGCTCTATTGCCCCAGTCCCAGGAATAAGCTGATAGTCTGCATTATGGGCTCAGTTTTCCCACAAACCTCCATCTCAGAGGCGAATGCGGTTTTCCATTGAGCTGAGCCAAGCTCATTGGCAAAACTACAAGTCCAGGTCTTGTGGCTAAATGTTTGCAGAGGTAGGAGCAGCCAGCTAAGTAATCCTCGTTTCCAAATGGACCCCGAGCAGGAAGTAATAAATTCAAAGTTGTTACAAATGCCATCTCTGATCCTGACTTGTTGCCAAACACGACACTGCCTTCCTGGATGTCAATCAGAGCCAGCCATTCTAAGGACACCACATCTGTGAAACATCGACACAAGGAGTTTTCCAAGAAATGCCAAGTTTATATCGTAGTCTTAGTAACAGAAACTAAACAAAGTTACTGCTGAACAGCAACAATGTTAAACTTCAGCACTGCTCAACTTCATAAGAGTAAATCTCCCTCTACACTGTTCCCCCATCAAACACTCCAAGGACAGGGGCAGCACAGGATTAGATACAAAGTAAAGTTCCTCCTACATTGTCCCTATTAAACACACCCACAACCAGGACAGCACAGGGTTAGAAACTGAGGAAAGCTCCTTCTACACTGTCCCCATCTAGCAGAGGGGTGGATTTGCAGATACACGGCGAAATGCTGGTCCCATTGAACATAGCTCTTGTGTAAAATCCAGCAGTCTGCACTGTGATTAAAGGTAAGGCGATAGGACAGCCCTGAACAGACCAGCTCAAAGTCAGGGAAATCTGTCCCAATGTCAGAGAAAGGGTGTGTCATCCGTAAACATAGAATCGCTAGGGTGGAAGCAGGCCATTCAGCCCATCAAGTCCACACCATGCCTCCAAAGAGCATCCCATCCAGACCCACCCCCCACTCCTAATTCTAGTAACCCAGCATTTCCCATGGCTAATCCACCCTAACCTGCACATCCCTGGGCACTATGGGACAATTTCCCAAGGCCAATCCACCCTGACCTGCACATCCCTTGGGAACTATGGGACAATTTCCCAAGGCCAATCCACCCTAACCTGCACATCCCTGGGCACTATGGGACAATTTTCCAAGGCCAGTCCACCCTAAACTGCACACCCCTGGGCACTATGGGACAATTTAGCACGGTCAATCCACCCTAACCTACACATCCCTGGGCACTATGGGACAATTTAGCATGGTCAATCCACCCTAACCTGCACATCTTTGGACTGTGGGAGGAAACTGGAGCATCCAGAGGCAACCCACACAGCACAGGGGGAATGTGCAATCTCCACACCAACAGTCACCCAAGGCTGGGATCGAACCGGGTCCCTGGCGCCATGAGGCAGCAGCGGTAATCCTCCAATGTGACCTTGAGCCCAGTGCAGAATAAAACCAACACCAGTAGAAACACATGCATTAGAATCATCCCAATTCAGCAAAGCCACCAGGAACATCAGTGCTGTGGACAAACTTCCAGGATGGAATGGGATAGTGGTGGGGGTGGGGGGGAAGACATCTGTCTCTACGACCAGTGCAGATGTACCCAAGCACAATGTGTCTCTAACCCTGGCCTTCGCCATCACACTGACCTCAGCCATTTTCTCCAGGGGCAATTTGGAATGGGCCATAAATGATGGCTCATATATCAGCTTTCTCAACCCCCCAGAATGCAGCAAAGTTCTCTTACCTTGCAATTCGGGCTTGACTTCTTAAACACCCTGAAACAGAGAGAATTGAACACCCATTAGAGTACTTGGAAAGAGCATCAACAAGATAAAACACTGCACAGAAACGTACGGGAGAAATCACTTCTCAATTCTCCTCCCCAAAGCGTGTCTGCCTTCCCACCTGAGAGACAGACTCACATGTCTTACATAGGCCATTTGCTCCATCGATCCTAGCCTGCCATTCAACAGGGCTGCTCTTTATTTCAATGCTGTCCTCCTGCTCTCTCTCCATATCATGTGCACGAGAAGTTCCTCCAACCTTTTGCCCCTGAAATGCCCTCAGCCCCTTTGGCCTCAGCCCGCCTTCAGGGGTAGAGGATTGAGCCGGTTGACCGGGTGAAGAAATGTTTTCTTGTCTCAGTTCAAAACAGTCAACCTCGTAACTTGAGGCAATGACCCCAATGTTCCTCCATCCTGTTCACATCCATTACCAGAACGTAGAGCAGACTCAAAAAAAAACCACAGAACATAAGGCATCGGAGCAGAACTAGGCCATTCGGCCCATCGGCTCCACCATTCAAACATGGCTAATATGGTTCTCAAACTCCATTCTTCCACTTTCTCCCCATAACCCATGACTGCGCCCCTCCCAACTAATAGGGAACTTTTCTCTCTCTCTCTCTCTCTCGGTCTTAAAGATACTCAATGACTTGACCTCTACAGCCCTCTATGAGTTCCATAGAGTGCCCACCCTCTGGCTGAAGAAATCCCTCTTCATCTCAGTCCATCCCTTCACCCCGAGGCTGTGCCCTTGGGCCCGAGGAACTCCAGCCAGTGGAAACCCCTTCTCCACGTCCACTCTATCCAGGCCTCTTGGTATTCTGTATGTTTCCATCAGATCCCACCACCCCCCCATCCTTCTAAACCCCATCCATTGCAGACTCAGAATCCTCCACCACTCTTCATATAACAAGCCCTTCCTTCCTGGGATTTTTTGTGTATATCTCCTGTTTTAAATAAACTAACACGCAAAGTTAATCAATGACCGGTGAACAAGCGAATGTTCGATTACTATCATTAATATGATAAAGTGCACAACTTCCTTCTACTGAGGGGTCACTGTATGGCTTAGGGAGGGGTTGGCACGGTGGTAATGTGTCTGGGTTATTAACCCTGAGCCACAGTTGTGGGGAATTCAAGTTCCACCCTGACATTTGAATAAATAAAAACAAACTGGAATTAAAAAGTTAGTGGAGTGCCAGCTACAGTAAATCATCGCAAAACCCAAATGGTTCACTCGTGCAAGCTGACAGAAGGTTATAAAGTAATAAAGGATATAGATAGGTGTCTTTTCCTGAGGATGGGGCAGTTTCAAGACTAGGAGGGTACATTTTAAAGGTGAGAGGAGAGAAATTTAAAAAAGACACAAGGGGTAAAATTTTCTTTTTGTTTTACACAGAGGATGGTTCGTGTGTGGAATGAACGTCATGAGGAAGTGGTGGCTGAGGGTACTGCGTTTAAAAGACATTTGAATAAGTCCATAAATAGGAAAGATTTGGAGGGATATGGGCCAGGAGCAGGCAAGTGGAATTGGTTTAGTTTGGGATTATGTTCGGCACGAACTGGTTGGACCGAACCTTGTTTCCGTGTTGTGTGACTATGTCCTTCTCTCTAGTCTATGCAGATACCGGAAATACTCATCAGGAAATACTCAGTCATTAGAGTCTATGACTCTAATGCAGTTGCCCCCCACTCGGCAATTAGGGATGGGCAGAAGTGCTGGCCCACTCAGCGACGCCCACATCTGTGAATGAATTTTCCAAGAAAAGCAACTTTATTTCTCACCTGTCTTGGGGGGGGGGGGAATCTAAGGACATCTAATTGACACTGTGGGAACAGCAGTGAGGTAACAGAGAGGTGATCGGGGGAGGGTGGGGTGGGTCAGTAGACAGTTTTGCGAAGTGAGCAAAGTTTATTAGTATCTTCACTGCAGCGAGCTGCTGCTCAGGTTCTTACAAGCACCGAGCATTATGTACGAGCTGTGTCCGGAGTCACTGCCAAGTGCACAGCCTGTGATCTTGCCTGCCAAGACAAACACACTCCACTCCATCATTCAGCAGGTAATACAACCCTGCAGAGAGCGGCTCCGAGAGATCTGCCAAGAAACAAACGACAGGCAAAAGTAGACATTGGGCCACTTCAAACTGATGCAGGGAGCCTAGTGATGGGAGATAAGGAAATAGCAGGAGAACTTAACAAGTACTTTGCGTCAGTTTTCACAGTGGAAGACAGGAGTAATATCCCAAAAATTAAAGGGTGTCACGGGGCTGAGTTGAGTATGGTTGCCATTACGAAAGAGATAGTGCTAGAAAAGTTAAAAAGTCTTAAAATTGATAAATCTCCTGGCCCCGATGGGATATACCCTAGAGTTCTGAGAGAGGTTGCTGAGGAAATAGCAGAGGCATTGGTTGAGATCTTTCAAGAGTCACTGGAGTCAGGAAAGGTCCCGGATGATTGGAAGATGGCTGTAGTAACCCCCTTGTTCAAGAAAGGATCAAGGCAAAAGATGGAAAATTATAGGCCAATCAGCTTAACCTCGGTTGTTGGTAAAATTCTAGAATCCATCATTAAGGATGAGGTTTCTAAATTCTTGGAAGAGCAGAGTCTGATTAGAACAAGTCAACATGGATTTAGTAAAGGGAGGTCATGCCTGACAAACCTGTTGGAATTTTTTGAAGAGGTAACAAGTAGGTTAGACCAGGGGAACCCAGTGGATGTGGTCTATCTGGACTTTCAAAAGGCCTTTGATAAGGTGCCACACGGGAGACTGCTGAGCAAGGTGAGGGCCCATGGTGTTCGAGGTGAGCTGCTGGGATGGATTGAGGATTGGCTATCTAACAGAAGGCAGAGAGTTGGGATAAAAGGTTCTTTTTCAGAATGGCAGCTGGTGACGAGCGGTGTCCCGCAGGGTTCGGTGCTGGGGCCACAGCTGTTCGCATTATATATTAATGATTTGGATGAGGGAACCGGGGGCATTCTAGCGAAGTTTGCCGATGATACAAAGTTAGGTAGACAGGCAGGTAGTACTGAGGAAGTGGGGAGGCTACAGAAGGATCTAGACAGGTTGGGAGAGTGGTCCAGGAAATGGCTGATGGAATTTAACGTGAGCAAGTGCGAGGTCTTGCACTTTGGCAAAAAGAATATAGGAATGGACTACTTTCTAAATGGTGAGAAACTTAATAAAGCCAAAGCACAAAGGGATCTGGGAGTGCTAGTCGAGGATTCTCTAAAGGTAAACATGCAGGTTGAGTCTGTGATTAAGAAAGCGAATGCAATGTTGTCTCTTATCTCAAGAGGGTTGGAATATAAAAGCAGAGATGTACTACTAAGACTTTATGAAGCTCTGGTTAGGCCCCATTTGGAGTACTGTGTCCAGTTTTGGTCCCCACACCTCAGGAAGGACATACTGGCACTGGAACGTGTCCAGCGGAGATTCACACGGATGATCCCTGGAATGACAGGTCTAGCATATGAGGAACGGCTGAGGATACTGGGATTGTATTCGTTGGAGTTTAGAAGATTAAGGGGAGATCTAATAGAGACGTACAAAATAATACATGGCTTTGAAAAGGTGGATGCTAGAAAATTGTTTCTGTTAGGCGAGGAGACTAGGACCCGTGGACACAGCCTTAGAATTAGAGGGGGTCATTTCAGAACGGAAATGCGGAGACATTTCTTCAGCCAGAGAGTGGTGGGCCTGTGGAATTCATTGCCACGGAGTGCAGTGGAAGCCGGGACGCTAAATGTCTTCAAGGCCGAGATTGATAGGTTCTTGTTGTCTAGAGGAATTAAGGGCTACGGGGAGAATGCTGGCAAGTGGAGCTGAAATGCGCATCAGCCATGATTGAATGGCGGAGTGGACTCGATGGGCCGAATGGCCTTACTTCCACTCCTATGTCTTATGGTCTTCCCGCTTCAGCACCCACTGACTGGACCTCCCGCTTGTACACAAAGGCCATTTGGCCCATCCACTCTGCGCCAGTCCTTCAAGCATCCAGCCCCCTTCCCACCGCCTTCACCACTACCCCTCTCCTCCTAGACCTGACGATGAGTGACCTGACTCGAACTGTTTTTCTCTCTCTCTCTCTCTCTCCACAGACCCTGGTGAGTTTCTCCAGCAAGCTCCGACCCTGCTCCAGATCTCCAGCGTCCACAATTCTTCTGGTTTATTTTACTCCTCCTTAAGTCTTTCTTCCTGCTGCGTTTGACCTGTTCAACTCTAACAGGAGCGGACGGGGTAGACGCAGGATGGATGTTCTTGAAGCCCACGACCAGGGGGGTCACAGACTAAGGATACAGGGTAGGCCCTTTAGGACAGGGATGAGGGGATTGTTGTTGACTGGGAAGTCTAGAACCAGCGTCTCGGATGCTAGTCTCCATCCAACTCAATGTACTCCATGCGATAGCCAGAAATGGCTGGAGGCAGACAGCACAGTAAACGCTTGGGGAAGGGGCCCTGACAATATTCCAACAATACAATGCACCTTGTAGGCGGTACACGCTGCTGTGACTCTACATCACTGATGATGTGAGTGAACGTTAGTGGATTGAGTTGGGGAGGGTGGGGAAGGGGTACTTCTTTGATCCTTTTAGCTCCAGAAACTCCACCTGACCCCCTTCATGGAAACAATGCCATGGCCTCAACCACCTTCTGGGGCAGAGAATTTCACAGGCTCCCCCCAACTCCCTGGGTGAAGACATCTCTTCGTGGTTCGGCGTCTGGTATCCTTAGACTGTGAGCCCCTGGTTCTGACTGAATGAATGAGCTTTATTGTCACATATACTCACATGAATACATTGAAACCTTCACAAGTGCCAGCTTAGGAGCAAGGGGACCGAGGTGCAGATTCTGGAGCACAAATTCTTATGAAAAAAAATATAGAAAAACAAAGAAATATAAAGTCCAGCATTGCAGACCTCCAAAAGTACAAAATCACAGTAATAAATGAGAAAAATAAAGAAATAAGAAGTTCAGAATAAATCCCTTCCGTGATAGTATAATTTTTTTTAGAAAAAAAAGAGATTTTAAAACAAAAGAAGAATAAGTCCATTTTGTGACTCTGGACTCAAGGAGATCCCAATCGAATGATACAGGGGAGGCCCTTTTAGGATGGAGACGAGGGGGATTCCTGTTGATTAGGCAGTCAGGAACCAGGGTATCCCACTCTAACGATACAGGTTAGGCCCAAGACGAGGGGGATTCCTGTTGAATTAGGCAGGTGGGATGACTCTTCATCAGAGCCTATGAGCAATGGTGTTTCCAACAATAACAAACTGGAAAGAACACATGGTCCCACTGGAGTTGGGACGGGGGTGTGGGGTGATTGGAGAGAGGACACGGTGACAGACTCCTTTGCCCTGCAGAAGGAAGGAATTATTCCAGTGAGGAAGGAGGCTTGGGGGGGTGCTGCTGCAGTAGAGAATGTGGTGTGGATCTCGCCGCTCCTCATGGCTGCACCCTGGCGTGAGGCATCCTGGCCTCTGACTGGGCTGCTTTGGCGATAGCTTTGAAGCTAAGATTGGTCCAGGCCTGGGATTCCAATGGTGGGCTTGGGACTCCTTTTGGTGATGGCCTGGCTCTCCTTTCGGTAGCTTCGGTGTTAGTCTGTGACTCCATGAAGCTTTCTTTCAGTACTGTGGCGGGTCCAGCTTAGGATTCCAACAGGGGCAGAGGGGAGTCAGGTCTTCGAGTCTAAAGTCACGAAATTGACTTATTCCTCTTCTTGTAAAAAATTTTTTTTTTTAAAAATTGTACTATTGTGGAAAGAATTTATTCTAAACTTTTTATTTTTCTCATTTATTACTGTGATTTTGTACTTTTGCAGGTCTGTAATGCTGGACTTTATATTTCTTTGTTTTTCCATTTCTTTTCATAAGTATTTATGGTCTAGAATCTGCACCTTGGTACACTTGGTGCTAAATTGGCGCTGAAAATGGCGACTTGTAAACTTTTCAGTGAATTCATGGGAGTAGGGGCTCACAGTCTAAGGATACCAGACACAGAGCCAAGAAGAGACGTCTTCACCCAGGGAGCCTGTGGAATTCTCTGCCACAGAAAGTGGCTGAAGCCACTTGTTTTCAGGAAGGGGTCAGATGGAGGTTTTAGGGTTCAGGGGATCAAAGAGTATGGGGGAGAAAGTGGGAACAGGAGACTGAGTTGGATGACCAGCCCATGATCCTGCTGAATGGTGGAGCAGGCTCGAAGGGCCAAATGGCCTCCTCCTGCCCCTACTTCCTATGGTTCTACAACGTTTGATTACCCCTTGCCCACCGCGCCAACTCAACCCACAAACATTCACTCCCTCCACCAGCGATGCAGAGTAGCAGCAGCGTGTACCGCCTATAGGATGCATTGTACTGTCGGATTATCGTCAGGGGCCCCATTTAGCCTTTATTGCACAGTCTGTCTCCAGCCATTTCTGGATACCGCATGGAGCACAGAGTTGGGTGAAGGCTCGCGTCCGAGACACTGGAGGAGACAGAGATGGACCAGATTAGACCGCTCTCCCCCCCACCCCCCTCAAAATATTTTCAGGTCACCTAGACCCTAACCCTTTCTTATTTTAAAGGTAGATGTGATGTGGATGTTTCAGGTGGGACGCAGCCAGTCAAACCACTCAGCTTTAAGCAAAGCAGAATTTATTTAAACACTACAGTTGAAACACAAAAGGAAGGAAAGCGGAAGTTAGAGTAATATTACTATTGGAAAACTTAACAGGCCTGATACAGTAACTATTACTAAGTAACCGTTCCAATACAGTAACGGTCCACAAACACACCCCTTGGCAAAAAGGTCATTTCAAACAGGTTCTTAGAGGCAGCAGGGACCAACACCCAGAGAGAGATTTCAGAGAAATCAGTTACTGAAGCTTGCAGCTCTTCTGCACTCACACACTTTGTGCTACTACAGCTAAAAACAAGCTAGAGAAAAAAAACCTAACCTGGAAGAACCGCCCATTCCCCGTCCATTAGTTTAGTGTTCAACCCTAGACTCTTCGGCACCTCTGCCTTTACAACCCCTCTTCAAAAAAAAAGCCCAAGTACAAAATAACCTTTTTAAAAGCAGCAGCATCAAAACACTACACTTGCGACTGAAGATTACAACAGTACTTTAAGCCTTGCATTGTGTGCTGGGTCTTACCCCCAATGCTGAGGAGGGGTGGGGGGGGGGGGCATTCTGGTAGAACGTCCTCCTCCCTTCACCAGCCCGGCTCAGCTTGGGATCAGTGGGTCCTCACCACCCTGGGGAGTACATGGCACCCCGAAACAGACCCACCTGGCCAGTCCACTTGGGTTCAGCGATTGTCACCATTGGAATGTTAGTGTATCCAATCGGGGCAGAGAGAGGAAATTAAAATGTTCCGACCAGATCCCGGGCAGGAGGCAGGTGGTGGATAGATGTGTCTGCTCCAGCCTGGTTAGAAACGGCAACTGCTTAGAGATGCTCAAAATTCAGCAAACTGAGAGTCGAGGGTGTTTACAGGGATCGAACACGAGGCTTTGAAAGACCACCCCCTCACTCTCTGCGCCGTGTGTGTCAGGAAGCTGAATGTTGGTCATCAGTCGGGGTGGGGGAAAAGAGGTGGGGTGGGACGGGTCTGGAAGGAAAGCCTATACCTCAAAGTTAGAAAAAATACAAAACAACACTATTCAAGGTTTCATCACTCGTTTCTCCTTTAGGTGATTATTTGTCTGTCTCTCTCACAGCCTCAGTCTGCCCATCTCTCTCTCTCTCTCTCTCTCACAGACTCTCTGTATGCCTGTGTCTCAGTCTGTCTCTCTCACACAGTCTCGTCTGCCCATCTCTCTCTCTCTCACACACACACACACACACACATACACATACACAGTGTCCGTCTGTCTGTCTCTCAGTGTCAGTCTGCCCAGCTCTCTCGCTCTCTCACAGACACATACACAGAGTCTCAGTCTGTCCATCTCTCAGTCTCTGTATGTCTGCCTCGGTCTGTCTTTCTCACAGTGTCAGTCTGCCCAGCTCTCTCTCTCACACACCGTCTCAGTCTGCCTCTCTCACACGGTCTCCTTTTGCCTGTCTCACACACACACACACACACACACACACACACACACACACACACACACACACACACACACAGTGTCTCAGCCTGTCCGTCTCTCAGTCTGTGTCTCTCTGCGTCTGTCTCTCTCTCTCACTCTCATGCTGTACAGCCTTAAAACTACCCTCCCCTCCTCACAAGAGGGGTCCATTCTGAAAATCACATCCGTGGCAACTCTGAGCATTTCGACTGGTCTCCAATCGCCTGCCCTCTTCCCTGCTCCCTTGCCCTAATTCCTGTTCCTGTGCACCCCACCTCCCCAAGCTATTTTTATCCAGATATCCCAAGTATCTTGCTTAAACCACATTTCCAGGCAGTTCAAGCGTTCACTCTGTGAAAAACTTCTTTTCTTTTTGAGTACTTGCTGCTTTTGTGAACCACTTTGAAATCTCTGCCCCACTGTTTGCGTCCCTTTTACGAGGGGTAATGGTTTTGCCAGAGCCCTCATGATTTTGGAAACCGTTGTTGGCGCTCCACTCAGCCTCCATGAACAACCCCAATTTACTCAATCTATCCTCATCAGTGACGTTCTCATCCCTGGAACCGTCCATGTCAATCACTTGTGCACACTCTGATGTGTTCCCATCCCCTCCCACATAGCGAGGTGCCCTCAATGCCACACCATACTCGATCTGAGGTCTAACCTGTGTCATAGACCCTTCAGCACGGAAACAGATTCAACCACTCCGTGCTGACCGTCATCCCAAACTAATCTAATCCCACCTGCCAGCACTTGGCCCATATCCCTCCAAACATTTCCTACTCCGGTACTTATCCAAATGTCTTTTAAACGTTGTAACTTTACCCAAATCCACCACTTCCTCTGAAAGTTCATTCCACATACGATCCACCCTCTGTGTAAAGAAAAAATGCCCATCATGTCCTTTTTAAATCTTTCTCCAACCTTAGAAATATGCCCACCCACCTTCAAGTTTTGAAACCCGCCACCCTTGGGAAAAGATACCTGCCAATTACCTTACTTATAGGCCTCATGTGTTTATAAGTCTCTGCAAAGTCACCTCTCAACCTCCTCTGTTCCAGTGAAAATGTTCCAGCCCCTCCTTATAGGTCAAACCCTCCACACTCAGCAACATCCTGGTCAATCTCTTCTGAACCCTCTCCAGTGTAATAATACCCTCCCTGTAACAGGGCAACCAGAACCGGACACAATTACTCCAGAAGAGGCCTCACCAATATCCTGTTCGGACTCAACATTACATCCTATATCAGTTCATCATACCTTCTCTGCTCTTGGACTCAGTGGCCCTCTTAATGAAGTTCAGGATACCACATGCTTCATTAACCTTCTCTCTCTACCTGTACTGCCAGCTTTCATGATGTGTACACCCAGATCTCTCTGCTCCTTCACCCCCTTTAGAGTATGGCCCTTCATTTTATCCCATCTTCCCAGAATCTTCAGAGCAAAGTCCACCAGCACACATTGCTGCACGCTGAACTGCGTCTGTCCCCTCCACCAAATTGGTCAATGCCTTTTTTGATGTTCCACACAGTTCTCCACATGTTGTAGGGTTCTCCCAAGGTTTGCAGACATTACAACTGTCGCCTGCAGCCCAAGGTCTGGAGCACACTTATCAGGATATGGTAGAGGCTCAACACTGACTCCTGGTGGATGTCCTGGGGCAGACCGTCCTCTGGCCCAAACCTAAAATACATTAACCAATACCCGCTGCTTCCTGTTCCTCAGCCAGTTTTGCACCCAGCTGTCCAGTGAATCCCTCTTTCTGACACAAGCTGTAAACCTTGTTCACATGTCTGCTCAGATGGCACGGTATCAAGTGCCTTCTGGAAGTTTGATCGTGTTCACCAGGCTTTTTGATTCATTTTCATATCTCAGCTCTGCAGCTTCCATCGCTATGGTAGTGTTCCCAGCACTAAGTGCGCCACCTCTAGCCTCCTTCCCATCACTCCAGCCCCAGCTTGCTTCACTTGCTGCTGGGCCTCCTGTTGACTGGGTCTCTAAGCTCAGGAATCAGGGTGGGGAGGGGGCTCAGTGAGATCTGGGTACAATGTTCTCCCCTCCCAGTGTCTGAGAGGGTTTCCTCTGGTTGCTCCGGATTCCTCCCACAATCTGAAGATGTGCAGGTTAGGGTGGAATGGCTGTGCTCAATTGTCCCATAGTGCCCAGGGATAGAACATAGAACATAGAAGAATACAGCGCAGTACAGGCCCTTTGGCCCTTGATGTTGCGCCGATCCAAGCCCACCTAACCTACACTGGCCCAATAACCTCCATATGCCTACCCAATGCCCGTTTAAATGCCCATAAAGAGGGAGAGTCCACCACTGATACTGGCAGGGCATTCCATGAACTCTCAACTCGCTGAGTAAAGAATCTACCCCTAACATCTGTCCTATACCTACCACCCCTTAATTTAAAGCTATGCCCCCTCGTAATAGCTGACTCCATACGTGGAAAAAGGTTCTCATGGTCAACCCTATCTAAACCCCTAATCATCTTGTACACCTCTATCAAGTCACCCTTAAACCTTCTTTTCTCCAATGAAAACAGCCCCAAGTGCCTCAGCCTTTCCTCATACGATCTTCCTACCATACCAGGCAACATCCTGGTAAACCTCCCCTGCACCCGTTCCAGTGCCTCCACATCCTTCCTATAGTATGGCGACCAAAGCTGCACACAATACTCCAGATAAGGCCGCACCAGAGTCTTATACAACTGCAACATGACCTCAGGACTCCGGAACTCAATTCCTCTACCAATAAAAGCCAGTACGCCATATGCCTTCTTCACCGCACTATTTAGCTGGGTGGCAACTTTCAGAGATCTGTGTACATGGACACCAAGATCCCTCTGCTCATCCACTTGTGCAGGTTAGGGTGGATTGGCTGTGCTAAATTGTCCCATTGGGCCCAGGGATTTGCAGGTTAGGGTGGATTGACCGTGCTCAATTGTCCCATAGTGCCCAGGAATGTGTGGGTTAGCCGTGGGGAAATGTAGGGTAACAGGGATAGTGCGGGATGCCCTTCGGAGGGTCAGCATGGACTCGAAGGGCTGAATGGCCTGCTCCCACGCAGCAGGGGATTCTATCATATAATTGGACAGTGACGCAGATTCAAGGGCCAATGCAGTTCGTCGTTTGTAAAAACGCACATCAGCACCGGAAGTGCCAAGCCTCTCGAGAGCCCTGTACAACGGAGACAAAACCTCCTTGTTCTTGCACTCCAAGCCCACCATCGAGCTAACGGAGAGAGGAATTTCGATTTCAAAATAACAGCCATTTTCGCTGGGTGCACGGCCCTGAGAAAACCTTCCTGAGCAAGCGACCAATTTTCTTTTTAAAAACAGGCAGGAATTACAACGTGGATATATTTTTAACCACAAGTGAAATGGGAAGGACAGAAATAACTCGCAACAGTTGCCGTCACGACCAAACCTGCTTTTCCAGCCTCAAACTTCCACACAGGAAACAAACATCGGGAGGAGGGAATCGATGTCAAATGCGGGCAACGTTACCCACTCTCCCGCCAACAGCATTGCCATCATTGCTGTTCATGTCAACCTATTGAGAGCACGTGTCTTCTTCCACGCTCAGTGCTGCTGCTTCCCATACAGCCACCCCATGACGACAGCTCAGCAGCCCTTTTCCCGGTCAAATGTAAGAGCCCTTTCTGTGAGCTCAACTCGTCTTGGCCCTGACATGATGCTTTCACCGATCTGGCAATGCTCACACGATCAAACGTGTCGTCAGAAACCACGCGTGGATACTGAAGAATCTGACGGAGATTATGCACAAACATCGCATCCTTCAGGCCACGTCAGTCTGGGCCACCATGCAAAGGATTAACTTACAACAGAGCCACCGGTCGAGAGTCATGCTTCAAGAGAACCAAGCTAAGATGGAAGTCTGAGAACTTCATGACCTCAGCACGCCTCGCGATCATGAAGACATCATGTCTCTTAAAGGCGGACTCATTGCAACACGGTGGGGGGGTTAATTTCCCAACCACAAAGGCTTTTTGCTACTCCAAACACAAGTGCTGCAGTACAGAGGGATCCTTGTACACAAACTCCATAGCAAATGAGATGATGGCGTTTACAGCAAGGCTGTTGGGGGGGTGGGTTTGGAACGTGAAAGTGGGGAAGGCTTGTTGGAACTGTACAGGGAGCTGGTGAGACGGTAGCTGGAATATGGTGTCGAGATCCTGTTGCCTCACTTCAGGAGGCCATGGGAAGCCATTCACGAAAGTTCGACGAAGTGGTCAACTCCTGGGAGTAAGGGAGTTGTCTCCCAAAGAAAGGACGAGAACGGGGAGCCTGCGGAACTCCCCACCACCAGAATGGGATGAGGGGTAGCGGCCAAAACAATGAATGTTTCCAAGAAGGCGTTAGATAAAGTTCTTGAGAAAGGAAGTACTGGCACTGGAGGGGGCGCAGAGGCGGCTCACTGGGTCGATTCCGGAGTTGAGGGGCTTGGCTTATGAGGAGAGATTGACCAGACTGGGATTATACTCACTGGAATCCAGAAGAATGAGGGGTGAAACATATCTATTCCCTTCATAATTCCATAAGACAGAAGCAGGGAGGTCGTTTCTACTGCTGGGTGAAACTGGAACGTGAGGGCATAGCCTCAGAATGAGGGGGAGCAGATTTGGGACGGAGTTGAGGGGGAACTTGTTCACCCAAAGGGTTGTGAAACTGTGGAATTCCCTGCCCATGGAAGCTGCTGAAGCTACCTCGTTGAATGTTGATAGATAATTCCTTTACTGTTCCAAAATCTAAGGGTTAGGGCAAGTGAGCGGGTGAATGAAGCGGAGTCCACAAGAGAAGATCAGCCATGGTTTTATTGAATGGTGGAGCAGGCTGGAGAGACAAGATGGCCTCCTCCTGCTCCTAGTTCTTGCATTGTGTTCTTAGGGTTAAAGGGATCAAAGGGTATGCGGGGAGAGAGCAGGAAAAGGAGACTGAGTTGATAATCAGCCATGATCCTATTGAATGGTAGAGCTGGCTTGAAGGGCTGAATGGCCTACTGCTGCTTCTATATTTCTAATCATTGCTGGGGTCAACCCCCCGGAGAGAAAAAAAACCTGAGACTATTTTCTGTCAGTGTCAATTGTCTTGGTTTTTCCTGCCTTGAGGGACAGGGGGCTATATATTGTGACAATATTATTTCTTTAAGAGGTGAATTTTGTCTAGTTTTTTTTGAAGAGAGGTTTTAAGACAGAAGGACTGAATTGTCTATTTGAATCTGATAAGGTAAACAGCTTTTGAGGCCTTAGGGTTTTAATTTAAAGTTTGAACAATAGAAGCATCCTGACTGGGTGGGCTCAAGCTCCCACAGAACCAGGATGTTTAGTTTTAGTTCTTTGGTAGCAGTTGCTGGGATCTTGAAGCTGGCGTTTGGAAGCTGCAACTCATTGCTCCCTGCTACTCACTCTCTCACACACTGAGTTCTCTCGATTTTTTTTCCCCCTCCTGGGCTGGAGAGAGTTGCCTGTGAGATAATCTATTTTACTGAATTTGCCTTTGCCAAGGGTACGTTTATGGGATGTTACTATTATTGGAACAGTTGTTGTTTAGTAGCTAAATAATCTACTATTCTGTGACGTTTTCCAGTCGAGTTAAGATAATCTAAATTCATCTTCTATTTAACTATAGTGTTTTAATAAATTGCTCGGCTGAAGGGCCTGTCTCCACACTGTAGGGGAATCTAATCTAAATCTAATCAATGAGTAGTTTGACTAATTCAATTGCATTTGGAATGCAATTAGGATTTAGTCAATCTTCTGAATGTATTTTTAGGGGGTTTGGTTTGGTCCATAACTTTACACTTTTTTAAAAAAAAATCAGCTGTTCGACTGGGTGGGGCAGTCAGCAGGAGGTTGACATCCAGCGATAACCATCAAGCAAAGCCAGCAAGCCTCTTTCACCTCTAGAATCGAGGGCATGTCACTTTCAGAAGTACGTTCACAACCCACAAAGTAGAACCTGCATTTACATAGCACCCTGAACGAGCTCAGCTTTGCCTTAAGGCATTTTACAGTCAACAAAGGCACCTCGATAGCATGTTGCTGTGGTCACGCAGGAAACTAGGCGGCCCACTTGCCTACACATCCATTGCTGGTGGGACTCGGTCAACAATAAATGGGAGTGATCCCTGTATTATCCCACCTACACTGGTGGCGAGGGTAGTTTATTCCCAGCTGGCGAGGAGCAAGCCTCCCAGCTTGAAATGTCACGATTTTGCCTTATACATCAGAAGGAAGAGAGCAGTGGATAAAGGGATCTCCAGAAAAGCAGAAGAACTCTCAATCCAGTTCAGTCCACAGTGTACTTCCAAAAACCGAACCTGGCAACGTCCAATCGTTTTATAAGAGAACACCCTCTTTGGGAGTCGGCCAAGCAAGAGCGAGAAACGGAGTGGTGGTGAACAGAGAGACATGACACTGAAGTTTGTGGGCCCTGCTCTCATCAGGACAATCGCAAGAATGCCAGACTTAGAGCATCCACAACAATTTAGTTGACTGGTCAACCGACGGCGATGTTTGTTGCCTGCAGTGTAAACCATTGCGGAATTAGGCACTCTTGCACGTGTCCTGACGAGAGCCACACAAAAAGACAGATGTTTGACTACAATGGTGGTCAAGGTGAGGAGACTGAAGGGGCAACCTCCATCGGGGCTTTTAGAGAGCCAACAAATGACGGCTCGGGGGTGCGGGTGACATCAAGGAACAGGGACTTAAACCCAAGCAGAGTGATAGGACGAGGACAAGGACGAGGACGAGGACTTGAGGAACATTCCCTGTCGCACATCCTCCCCCCCCTTCCCCAAAACAAAACTAGCGACACTGGGACTGACGACCGTGTAGAGACGTTAACTCTGAAAGGTCAGTCCAGAGGAAGGGTCACTCAACCCGAAATGTGAACTCTGATATACACTTCCTCTGCAGTTCTCCCAATCTAGTCTATTGCATTCGCTGCTCACAATACAGTCTCCTCTACACTGGGGAAACGCAGCAGAGACTGGGTGACTGCTTTGCCGAACCCCCTCGTTCCTGCCTGCAAAAAAACTAACCCTGAACTTCCAGTTGCCTGCCACTTGAACACGTATCCCAGTGTTCCCTTGGCCAACATCTCTGTCTCAGGCTTGCTTCAGTGCTCTAAGCAAAGCTCAGTGCAAGCTGGAAGAACAGTATCTCATTTTCCGCTCAGGGCATCCTGCAGCCTTCGGGACTCAATATGGAGTTCAATAACTTTAGGACTTGAGCTCTCCTATGTCCTTACCCCAAATGCCAATATACCAGGCCTCATTATCACAGTCTGCTATTACACACAACACATTGTTAACCACTAATGGTCCCCAGTAATAGCTATTCACCCTCCTAGCCAGATTGTTATTCACTCCTTTATCTGACCTACAGTTGTTCTCTCTCTTTGGGTTCTATCTCCACATACAATTTACTCCTTACCACCTCCTCACACCACACACCCCCCACCCCCACCCCCGCCCTCCCCCACCTTCTATATATATAAACCAACATTTTCCTAGCTACCATCAGTTCTGAAGAAAGGTCACTGGACCCAAAATGTTAAGAGACCTACTGAGCTTTTCCAGCAATTTCTGTTTGCGTTTCTGATTTACAGTATCCGCAATTCTTTTGGTTTTCAGTCTGTGGGTAAACAGGGTGTGATACCAATGTTTGGAAGGGGTGAGGGGTCAATCCTGCTGTGTGGTGAGGGTCCCGAACACTATAGTGCCTCACAGTGTGACAGTCGTGGTGAGTTTTAACCCTCAACAGAGCTAGGAAAGTGGTCAAATTCAGCTCTGCTGCACCACGGACTGGGGTGAGCAGCAGACAAAACATCTTGTGACCAACTTGAAGCGCACCACACAGTGAAAGATAAAAGGATTTTTCAAAAAAAAAAATTGCACAGACCAGGCAACGTCAAATGAACGCACACTCCTCTCCCGACTCATTCCCCAGGGCTGTCACACAACTTGCTCGGCCTAAATGCCAACATTCTCCACTGCAGCCTCACGGCGCCAGGGACCAGGGTTCGATTCCACCCGTCAGGCAATTGCCTGTGTGGAGTTTGTACATTCTTGGGTTTCCTCCCACAGTCCAAAGATGTGTAGGTCAGGGTGAATTGGCTATGCTAAGTTGCCTCAGTGTTCAGGGATGTGCAGGTTAGGTGTATTAGTCAGGGGTAAACTTAGAGTAATAGGGTAGAGGAATGGATTTGGGTGGGTTTCGCCTCAGAAGGACGGTGTGGACTTGTTGGGCCAAAGGGCCTGTTTCCACACTGTAGGGATTCTATCACTCTAAAGTTAAAAATCGCACAACACCAGGTTATAGTCCAACAGGTTTATTTGGAAGCACTAGCTTTCAGAGCACTGCTGCTTCATCAGGTGGTTGTGGAGCTCGGTACCCATGGAGATGGCCTCAACTGGGACCTTGGGTTCATGTCACACTACAGGTGACCCCACTGCACTACACACAAACACAGACAGAGCAAGACACAGACTCATGCAGACCCTCCCTCATATGCTCACACATATACTCTCCCACACTCTCATGGACTTCTACCCCTTTACACCCACACCCAGTTTGTAGGGTGAATTTGTGCTTGCAGAATTATTTTATTTTGCTCAAAAACTGCATGAATCCATGTAAGATTCTGTAAATCCCTTTTTTAGATGATAATCAGTCTGAACATTGGGGCACAGACAGCCTCACACAGGGCACCTCACACCTTCAATGCATTATCTGGGCCAACATACTGTTAAAGTTCACTTGAGAATGCAACTTGAAGAAAGTTCCGGAATTTACATATGAAAGAACTGAAACTAACATGCCCATTCAAAAAGATGAGAGACTTAAACAATCCAGGAATTTTTCAATACATAATTTCAGTTACATCACACTGCAAACTTTTGCTATAAATTCCGTGCCTTACGATCTTATTCTCCACAACCACCTGATGAAGGAGCAGCGCTCTGAAAGCTAGTGCTTCCAAATAAACCTGTTGGACTATAACCTGGTGTTGTGTGATTTTTAAACTTTGTCCACCCCAGTCCAAAACCAGCGCCTGTAAATTATGATTCAAAAAGAAATCCACTCTTGCCGAGAAAGAGTGATGTCGCACCCCTCAGGAACTCAGCTTTTCTGAAACACTTGCAGTCCATGCAGCTTGGAGTCACAGAGTCTTTCAGCACAGAGACAGGCCCTTTTGCCCAAACTGCCCCATGCCAATCAAAATGTCCATCCACACTAACCCCATTTCCCTGCACTTGTCTTTCTAAACCCTTCCTGTTCATCTATTTGTCCCAATGCTCTTTATAGTTTAATGCTATAAAAGCAGCAGGAACCTCCCTCACCCACACACACACACGATATCGCGCTCAGGGCTGGAGGGATGGAATATTTCTTCACCCAGAGAGGGGTGAGGGTATGCCTGTGGAATTCTCTGCCATAGAAAGCAGTGAACGTTTCCAAACGAGGCATTAGAGGTAGGAGTTGGGGCCAAAGGAGAGAAAGCGGGGAACGAGGGATTGAGTTGGATAATCAGCTATGATCCAAAAGAACGGCATGAAGGGCTGAATGGCTTACTCCGACTGACATTTTCAAAGCTCGCGCGTGGAACCCTGTGCAGAGGGAGCCCGAGGCAATTCCCTCCGGCCAGTGATACCCCCAACGATGAGGAAGCACACTCCTGTTCGGATGGCGGGTTCTGTCGGCAGGGCAGCTAACCCTCAGTAGGTAAAGCACCGAGAGACTCGGTCTGGTTTGCACCCCTGCCCCACCCCCCCATTCCCCCCAACAAGAGACAGGATCTGGAGACAGAACACAAAACAGTACAGGCTCTTCAGCCCATGGTGTTCTACCGAGCATTTATTTTAATCCAAGATCAACCTAACCTACACACTCCTCAATTTACTGCCATCCATGTGCTTGTCCAGCAGTCACTTAAACGGCCCTAATTTAGGGCAGCATGGTGGCTCTGTGGTTAGCACTGCAGTCTCACAGTGCCAGGGACCCAGGTTCGATTCCAACCTCAGGCGACTGTCTGTGTGGAGTTTGCACGTTCTCCCGGTGTCTGCGCGGGTTTCTTCCGGGTGCTCTGGTTTCCTCCCACAGTGTAAGGATGTGCAGGCCCAGTGAATTGGCCGTGCGAAATTGCCCATAGTCTTAGGTGTGTTAGTCAGAGGGAAATGGGACTGGGTGCGTTACTCTTCAGAGGGTCGACGTGGACTTGTTGAGCCGAAGGGCCTGTTTCCACATTGCAGGGTACCTAAAAAAACTGTCTCTGACTCTACTACCACTGCTGGCAACACATTCCATGCACCTCCCACTGTCTGCATGAAGAACCTGCCTCTGACATCGCCTCTAAACTTTCCTCCAATCACCTTAAAGTTATGCCCCCTTGTGACCACCTTGTCTGGGAACCGTCTTTGGCTATCTACTCTCTCTTCGCCTCTCACTACCTTGTACACCTTTATCAAGTCACCTCTCTTCCTCCTCCTCTTCAGTGTGGAATACCCAACAACTCTTCATAAAACAAGCCCTCCAATCCAGGCAGCATCCTGGTAAATCTCCTCTGCACCTTCTTTAAAGCATCTACATCCTTCCTAGAACGAGTGGACCAGAACTGGACACAATATTCCAAGTGTGATCTAATCAGGGCTTCATTGAGCTGCAGCAAAACCTCGCAGCTCTTAAACTCAATCCCCTTGTTAGGGGACAGGACTGAGAGACACCAGGTTGCAAAAGGAGGCAGGAACGGCTGAGCTGGGGATGATTCAGCCAAGCAGGGCGGTGTCTGCTCTGCAGTGGAACACACTGCTCTCAGACCCACATCTTAACACAGGATGCAACCAAAATAGAACTGGCCACGAGTGCTGCCAGAGATAAGGCGTGGAGGAGGCGAGCTCAGTCACAGACAGCTCCAGAAGACCAGGAGGCTTTTAGAGTCATAGAGATGTACAGCTCAGAAACAGACCCTTTGGTCCAACCCGTCCATGCCAACCAGATATCCCAACCCAAGCTAGTCCCACCTGCCAGCACCCGGCCCATATCCCTCCAAACCCTTCCTATTCATGTACCCATCCAGATGCCTCTTAAATGTTGCAACTGTACCAGCCTCCACCACTTCCTCTAGCAGCTCATTCCATACATGCACCACCCTCTTTGTGAAAAAAAGTTGCCCCTTAGGTCTCTTTGATATCTTTCCCCTCTCACCCTAAACCCATCCCCTCTAGTTCTGGACTCCCTGACCCCAGGAAAAAGACTTTGTCTATTTACCCTATCCATGCCCCTCATGATTTTATAAACCTCTCTAAGGTCACCCCTCAGCCTCCAACGCTCCAGGGAAAACAGTCCCAGTCTGTTCGGCCTCTCCCTATAGCTCAAACCCTCCAACCCTGGCAACATCCTTGTAAATCTTTTTCTGAACCCCTCTAAGTTTCACAACATCATTTTGATAGGAATGAGACCAGAATTGCATGCAATATTCCAAAAGTGGCCTCACTAATGTCCCGTACAGCCACAACATTACCTCCCAACTCCTGTACTCAATACTCTGACCAATAAAGGAAAGCATACTAAATGCCTTCTTCACTATCCTATCTACCTGCGACTCCACTTTCGAGGAGCTATGAACCTGCACTCCAAGGTCTCTTTGTTCAGCAACACTCCCCAGGACCTTACCATTAAGTGTCTGGATTAGTGGTGCTGGAAGAGCACAGCAGTTCAAGCAGCATCCATGGAGCTTCGAAATTGACGTTTCAGGCAAGTGCACAAGTCCTGCTAAGATTTGCTTTCCCAAAATGCAGCACTTCACATTTATCTAAATTAAACTCCATTTGCCACTTCTCAGCCCGTTGACCCATCTGGTCCAGATCCTGTTGTAATCGGAGGTAACCCTCTGCGCTGCCCATTTTTCCTCCAATTTTGGTGTCATCTGCAAACTTACTAACTGTACCTCTTATGCTCACATCCAAATCATTTATGTAAATGACAAAAAGTAGTGGACCCAGCACTGATCCTTGTGGCACTCTACTGGTCACAGGCCCCCAGTCTGAAAAACAACTCTCCACCACCACCCTCTGTCTTCTACCTTTGAGCCAGTTCTGTATTCAAATGGCTGGTTCTCCCTGTATTCCGTGAGATCTGACCGTGCTAACCAGTCTCCCATGGGGAACCCTGTTGAATGCCTTACTGAAGTCCATATAGATCACATCTACTGCTCTGCCCTCATCAATCCTCTTTGTTGCTTGTTCAAAACACTCAGTCAAGTTTGTGTGACATGATTTCCCACGCACAAAGCCATGTTGACATCCCTAATCAGTCCTTGCCTTTCCAAATACAGGTACATCCTGTCCCTCAGGATTCCTTCCAACAACTTGCCCACCACCGACGTCAGGCTCACTGGGCTATAGTTCCCTGGCTTGTCCTTACTGCCCTTCTTAAACAGTGGCACCACGTTAACCAACCTCCAGTCTTCCAGCACCTCACTTGTGACTATCGATGATAAAAAAAATCTCAGCAAGAGGCCCAGCATTCCCTAGCTTCCCACAGAGTTCTCGGGTACACCTGATTAGGTCCTGGGGATTTATCCATTTTTATGCATTTCAAGACATTCAGCACTTCCTCTTCTGTAATATGGACATTTTTCAAGATGTCACCATATATTTCCCTATATTCTGTATCTTTCATGTCCTTTTAACAGTAAACACTGATGCAAAATACTCGTTTCGTATCTCTCCCATCTCCTGCGGCTCTACAGAAAGGCAGCCTTGCTGATCTTTGAGGGGCCCTATTCTCTCCCTAGATACCCTTTTGTCCTTAATGTATTTGTAAAATCCTTTTGGATTCTTCTTAATTCTATTTGCCAAAGCTATCTCATGTCCCATTTTTGCCCTCCTGATTTATCTCTTAAGTATACTCCTACTTCCTTTATATTCTAAGGATTCACCCGATCTCTCCTGTCTATACCTGACATATGCTTCCTTCTTTTTCTTAACCAAACCCTCAATTTCTTTAGTCATCCAGCATTCCCTATACCTACCAGCCTTCCCTTTCACCTTGACAGGAATATACTTTCTCTGGATTCTTATGATCTCATTTCTGAAGGCTTCCCATTTTTCAGTCATCCCTTTACCTGCGAACATCCGCCCCCAATCAGCTTTCGAAAGTTCTTGCCTAATACTGTCAAAATTGGCCATTCTCCAATTTAGAACTTCAACTTTTAGATCTGGTCTATCCTTTTCCATCGCTATTTTAAAACGAATAGAATTATGGTCGCTGGCCCCAAAGTGTTCCCCCACTGACACCTCAGTCACCTGCCCTGCCTTATTTCCCAAGAGTAGGTCAAGTTTTGCACCTTCTCTAGTAGGTACATCCACACACTGAATCAGAAAATTGTCTTGTACACACTTAAATTCCTCTCCATCTAAACATTTAACACTATTACAATCCCAGTCTATCTTTGGAAAGTTAAAATCCCCTACTATAACCACCCTATTAGTCTTACAGATAACGGAGATCTCCTTACAAGTTTGTTTCTCAATTTCCCTCTGACTATTAGAGAGTCTATAATACAATCCCAATAAGGTGGTCAACCCTTTCTTATTTCTTAGTTCCACCCAAATAACTTCCCTTGATGTATTTCTGGGAATATCCTCCTTAAGTACAGCTGTAATGCTCTCCCTTATCAAAAATGCCACTCCCCCTCCTCTTTTGCCTCCCTTTCTGTCCTTCCTGTAGCATTTGTATCCTGGAACATTAAGCTGTCAGTCCTGCCCATCCCTGAGCCATGTTTCTGTAATTGCTATGATATCCCAGTCCCATGTTCCTAACCATGCCCCGAGTTCTTCTGCCTTCCCTGTTAGGCCTCCTGCAGTGAAATAAATGCAGTTTAATTCATCAGTCCTACCTTGTCCCTGCCTGCCCTGACTGTTTGACTCGCCTTTGCTCTCAACTATACGAGTCTCAGATTGATCTCTTGCCTCACTACCTCCCGCACCCCCCCCTCCCCCACCCAACCTTACTAAGTTTAAATCCTCCTGAGCTGCTGTGGCAAATCTCCCTGCCAGTATATTAGTCCCCTTACAATTCAGGTGCAATCTGCCTTTCTGGTACAGGTCACCTCTCAATTAGTTGATGCATCGCTACTGGCTGACCCATCACAGTCGCCCTTGGACTGAGCAGCTTGCTTGGACCTCTTCAATAATGGACCTGCCACACCAGGCGGTACAGTGGCTCGGTGGTGAGCACTGCTTCCCTACAGCGCCAGGGTCCCAGGTTCGATTCCAGCCTCTGGCGACCGCCTGTGTGGAGTTTGCACATTCTCCCCGTGTCTGTGTGAGTTTCCTGCGAGTGCTCTGGTTTCCTCCCACAGTAACAAAGATTGGATTGGCCATGTTAAATTACCCAGAGAGTGTTCAGAGATGTGTAAGTTAGGTGCATTAGTCATGGTAGGGGAATGGATGTGGTGGGTTACTCTTCAGAGAGTCAGTGTGGACTTGCTGGGCTGAAGGGCCCGTTTCCACTCTGTCGGGATACTAGGACTGCTGTCGGCCTGCAGTCAGATATAGGCCTGACCAGGCGCTAACTGCAGTGTGAGGTGATGCACTTTGGTGGGAAGAATAGAGGCACAGGCTGTATTCCCAACAAGGAAAGGCTTCGGAACTCTGAAGCACAAAAGGGACTTGGGAGTCTCTCAGGGTTAACGCGCAGGTTCAGTTGGCAGTGAGGAAGACAAATGTAACGTTAGGATTCATTTGAGAAGGCCAGAATACAAGAGCAGATATGTACTGCTGGGGCTGCATAAGGTTCTGGTCAACGAGGAGAAAGTGAGGACTGTAGATGCTGGAGTTGAAAAATGTGGTGCTGGAAAAACACAGCAGGCCAGGCAGCATCCGAGGAGCAGGAGAATCAACGTTTCGGGCATAAGTCCCTCTTAAGAAGGGCTTATGCCTGAAACGTCAATTCTCCTGCTCCTCGGATGCTGCCTGGCCTGCTGTGTTTTTCCAGCACCACATTTTTCAACTAAGGTTCTGGTCAGACCACATTTGGAATACCATGAGCAGTTTTGGGCCCCGTATCTAAGGAAGGATGTGCAGGCCTTGGTGGGGTGGTGGGGGGCAGAGGAGGTTTGCAAGAATGATCCCGGGGATGAAGGGCTTGCCACATGGGGAACGATTGAGGACTCTGTGCCTGTACTCGATGGAGTTTAGAAGGATGGGGGTGGGTGGGATCTGATTGAAACTTACCGAATACCGAGAGGCCTGGATAAAGTGGACGTGGAGAAGATGTTTCCACTAGTATTGAGTAGCGGAGTTGGGAGGTCATGTTGTTGCTGTACAGGACATTGGATAGGCCACTTTTGGAATATTTTGTGCAATCCTGGTCTCCCTCCTATAGGAAGGATGTTGTGAAACTTGAAAGGGTTCAGAAAAGATTTACAGGGATGTTGCCAGGGTCGGAGGATTTGAGCTGTAGGGAGAGGCTGAACAGGCTGGGGCTGTTTTTCTTGAAGCGTCAGAGGCTGAGGGGTGACCTTCTAGAGGTTTATAAAATCATGAGGGGCATGAATAGGATAAATAGACAAGGAGGGGGGAGTCCAGAATTGGAGGGCATAGGTATAGTGTGAGAGCGGGGAAAGGCATAAAAGGGACCAGAGGGGCAACTTTTTCACACAGAGGTGGTGCGTGTCTGGAACGAGCTGCCAGAGGAAGTGGAGGAGACTGGTACAATTACAACTTTTTAAAGGCATCTGGATGGGTATATGAATAGGAACGGTTTGGAGCTCCTCAGGAGGTGAGTTCTGCTGCAGTGGTCTTATTTCTTTCCTATAAAAAGGAAGGGCCTGAGGGCATTAGACATTTCTCCAACTATCGCGAACAGCTTCATAGCCGTCATTACTCGGTAATTGGCAATTAACTCCTACTTCTCCCAGGTGTCAGACCAGGCATTCCAATCACTAATCTAGTGACATGACCAATGTAAATAAAGTGACAAAGGTGTTCGGTGCCTCATTTTCCCCTTGGGGGACCCTGTAGCCATCAGGACTCAATATGCAGTTCAGTAATTTTAGGGCCTGAAAACGTCCTTCTGTGTCCTTTACCCAGCCCCACAGACCGGGCCCTGTTACCACCTCAGCTGCTCTCTTCACAGCCGATGGGTTCTCACCCACTCATGGTCCCCATTAGCAGCTGTTTTAGATTAGATTCGATTCCCTACAGTGTGGAAACAGGCCCTTCGGCCCAACAAGTCCACACCGACCGTCTGAAGAGCAACCCACCCAGACTCATTCCCTTACATTTACCCCTGACTACTGCGCCTAACACTACGGGCAATTTAGCATGGCCAATTCATATTTGGACTGTGGGAGGAAACCGAAGCACCCAGAGGAAACCCACGCAGACACGGGAAGAATGTGCAAGCTCCACATAATTCCCTGAGGCGGGAATTGAACCTGGGTCCCTGGTGCTGTGAGGCAGCAGTGCTAACCACTGAGCCACTGTGCTGCCCAGTTGGTTGTCCCTGGCTCACTATTATACATCCCTTTGTCTGGTGGACTGCTGCTCTCTCTCTCTCTCTGGGCTATCGGAAGGATGTTGTGAAACTTGAAACTGTGCAGAAAAGATTTACAAGGATGTTGCCGGGGTTGGAGGGTTTGAGTTAGAGAGAGAGGCTGCATAGGCTGGGGCTGTTTTCCCTGGAGCGTCAGAGGCTGAGGGGTGACCTTATAGGCATTTATAAAATTGCAAGAGGCATGGATTGGGTGAATACTCAAGGTCTTTTTCCCCCAGTGTAGGGGGGTTCTAAAACTGGAGAGGCGTAAGTTTAAGGAGAGAGGGGACAGATAAAAAAAGGGACCTAAGGGGCAACTTTTTCAGACAGGGGGTGGTACGTGAATGGAATGCCAGAGGAAGTGGTGGAGGCTGGTACAATGACAACATTTAAAAGGCATCTGGATGGGTATATGAATAGGAAGGGTTTAGAGGGATATGGGCCAAGTGCTGGCAAATGGGACTAGATTAATTGAGGATATTTGGTTGGCATGGAGTGGTTGGACCCAAGGGTCTGTTTCCGTGCTGCATGGTTCGGTGACTCTAATGTTTACCCCTCCTCCCCAACATAAACACCAACTTTTTCCGAGCTACAAATCAGTTCTGATGGGTCACTGAACCCAAAATGTTAACTCAGCTTCCTCTCTCTCTCTCTCTCTCTGTCTCCATCTCTCCACACAATTTTCCGTTTGTGACAAAGATTTTATCGGTTCAGCTGTGGATTTCCCTAAAAATTTGCATCCTTCCCTCAGAGCTGGCCATGCAAAACTAAATGCGGTTTTTAATGAAATGATTACCAACACTTCTGCAGCTTGCACACTGCTTCATTCAGAGATCACGGAAGCGTGTTAATGACCTTGCTCGACAGAACGCTGGCTCATCAGTGTCAACTTCAAAAGGATTGGGCCCCCAACAGTTAACCTGCATTTTTCTTTTAAGAAAAATAACCACACACAACAAAAACCCATGCAGGTTTTCCAAACCCTGGCCTCAAGTGTCAGAGTATGACACAATGGGTAGTCTCCTTGCCTCAGAGAGGGAAGGACGTGCTTTCAGGAGGGGTCTGTGCCAGGGCATGGCCTTTTTGATAAAATGTTAAATCAGACAAACAGTCTCCCCCCTCCTCAGGGCTGCCCACTGTCAGAAACGGGAACAGGTTTGAGCCATTTGATCGCTTGACCACTCAAACAGGAGCTGAGCTGCACATCCACTGTCCCTGAGCAACCCCCCCCCTTGATTCCCTGACAGAATCATAGAATCCCGACAGTGTGGAAACAGGCCCTTCAGCCTAGCAAATCCACACTGGCCCCCTGAGGAGTATCTGCCATTCCCTGACCCTGTTACTCTACGTTTACCCCTGACTAATACCCCTAACCCACACATCACTGGACACGATGGGCAATTTAGCATGAGGAAACCAGAGGAAACCCACGGGGAGAATGCGCAAACTCCACACAGACAGTTACCAGAGGCTGGAATCGAACCCAGGTCCCTGGCCTGTGAGGCAGCAGTGCTAACCACTGAGCCACCATGCCTGCGTGGGTTTCCTCCAGGTGCTCTGGTTTCCTCCCAGAGTCTGAAGACATTCAGGGCAATCCACCCTAACCTGCATGTCCAGGGATGTGCAGGCTGGGTGGATTAGACATGGGAAATACCGGGTTTAGGGTAGGTGGGTGGGATGCTGTTCGAGGGTCGGTGTACACCCAGTGGGCCGAATGGTCTGTTCCCACATTGCAGGGATTCTACAATCTGGAATAGTTGATCAAATTGGGCATATTCCTGGCCCCACAGGTGTTGGATAATATAAACCCTAGTGGAATATGGAAGATGAGGGGCAGGGAAATATTTTTTAGGAACATGCCAGCCGTTAAGACTTGACATTAAAAAGACAAATCTAAAAAGCAACAAACAAAAATTGCTGGAGAAACTCAGCAGGTCTGGCAGCGAAGAGGGGGAGGAAGGGGGTGGGCAGAGAGAGAGAGAGAGGGGGTGGGCAGAGAGAGGGGGGGGGAAAGAAGAGGCAGACAGCGGGGGGGGGGGAAGAGAAGAGGCAGACGGGGAGGGGGGGGGCGGGGGAAAAGAGGCAGACGGGGAGGGGGGGGGCGGGGGAAAAGAGGCAGACGGGGAGGGGGGGGGCGGGGGAAAAGAGGCAGACGGGGAGGGGGGGGGGCGGGGGAAAAGAGGCAGACGGGGAGGGGGGGGGCAGACATAGAGACAGAACACCATCCTAACGCTTGGCTATATTTTCATGTTTCCCTTCTGAAGTATCACTCATGTCTAATTGAGAAGTTGGAAACCACAGCGAGAAATCTGTGGAATGCCCCAGCAACCAGATCCTCTTCCTGAACAGATCCCAGGACCAACTCATTTATCGGAAAGCTGGTGGGAGGGGAAGTTTCAGAGGGAGAGATTCTGGGATGTTGGACACATCCAACGTTCCCGCAATGGCCCAGATCATCTGTTTATAGTGATGCTGGCTGAGGGATAGAATCCTCAAGGGCCCTTATGGCAACAGTGGTAGCGTCCCTACCTTGGAGCCAGGAGGCCCGGTTTCAGATCCCACCTGCTCCAGAGAGTGTGGTATAACATCTCTGACCAGGTTAAAAGCTTTCTCTTGGAACTCAAAACAGTAACTGACATCCACTGCTCATTTGCCAATACGGACCACATTTAATCTGAAAGATCGGGTGTTCTGATAGTGGTATCAGTGAAAGGACAATGGTACACAGTCAGAGGGCTGTTATTATTTCAGCACATATTAAAGAAACACTGACCAACACTGGGTGATGGATAAGGGTCAGGGACTAGAAACCTGCCCGTTGTTAGCACATTGTACAGTCACTGAGGTAGCTATGGTGGTGACCCTATTTTCACAGATCACTCCTGGGATGTAGGCAGCACTTGCTGGGCACAGCATTTACTGCCCCATTCCTAAGTGCCCCTCGACAAGGTGGGAGTGAGCTGCCTTCCTGAACAGGGACACCCACACAGTGGCCTTTTGTACCTAAGAGTTTGACCCAGCCACTCTGAAGGAATGGTCGACACATTTCCTAATTTGGGCAGTTCAGCCAATCTCTCTGAAACCCCAAATTAACCCACATTCCCCACATACCAATCCCCTTGCGATAAAAGGGCAGCGTACCATTTGACCTTGCTGATCGCTCACTTGGAAGTTCCATTACAGGACTGCAGGACATCAGCTCAAGCACAGTGCTACTGTTGTGAATATCCCCCATGCCACATCCCTCAGAGGCCAGTCTCAGACAGCATCTTAACAAACCTGAGAGACAAGTGGACGGTATGGGGAGGGTATGCCAGCGCTCTGGAACCCAGGGTTTCTGAAAGCACAGATCTGCCTTCCCGCAAATCAAAATAAATCTGTTCCTCGCTGCAATAAGGGGAGAGGAGAAAGATTTAGGAAAGACAGGGGAGGGGGGTGGTTTTAAAATACACAGTGCTGTTGTTGTGAGGAATGAACTTCCAGAGGAAGTAATAGGTATGGGTACAGTTAGTGTTAAAAGACATTTGGAGAAGTACATGAATAGGAAAGGTTTGGAGGGTTTGTGGGCCAGGAGCAGGCAAGTGGGACTGGTTAGTTTGGGATTATGGGCAGCAGGGGCTGATTGGGCCAAGGGGTCTCTTGCTGTGCTGTATGAATCTAGTGATCATACAATAAGCACCCTCTAATTGCAGGGAGCAATCCAGCTGTACCACCTTCAATGCAAACATATCCTTCTCGACCAGTTAGCTCAGTTGGTTGGATGGCTGGTTTGCGATGAAGAGTGATACCAAAGGCATGGGTTTGATTCCTGCACCAACCGAGGTTACCATGAAGCACTCTCCTTCTCAACCTCTCCCCTCGCCTGAGGCACGGTGGTCCTCACCAGCTGTTTCTCTCCCTGAGAGCGCAAACATGTGGTCATGGAGTCACAGATGTACAGCAGGGAAACAGACCCTTCAGTACAACTCGTCCATGCCGACCAGATATCCCAAATTAATCTAGACCCATTTGCCAGCACTTGGCCCATATCCCTCTAAACCTTTCCTATTCATATGCCCTGTCCAGATGACTTTTAAATTTTGTCATTGTACCAGCCTCCACCACTTCCTCTGGCAGCTCATTCCATACACACATCACCATTTGCATGTAAAGGTTGCCCCTTAGATCCTTTTTAAATCTTTCACCTCTCACCTTAAACCAACGCCCTCCAGTTTTAGACTCCTCTACCCTAGGAAAAAGACCTTGGCTGTTCACCTATCCATGCTCCTCAACTTTATAAGTTTCCATAAGGTCTCCCAGATCTGAATGTTTTGTCGCTAGACTTGTTCATTTCATGTTTCCTCCCACAATCTGATGATGTGCAGGTTAGGGTGGATTGGCCGTGCTAAATTGTCCCATAGTGCCCAGGGATGTGCAGGTTAGGGTGGATTGGCCATGCTAAATTGTCCCATAGTGCCCAGGGATGTGCAGGTTAGGGTGGATTGGCCGTGCTAAATTGTCCCATAGTGCCCAGGGATGTGCAGGTTAGGGTGGATTGGCCGTGTTAAATTGTCCCATGGTGTCCAGGGATGTGCAGGTTAGGGTGGATTGGCCATGCTAAATTGTCCCATAGTGCCCAGGGATGTGCAGGTTAGGGTGGATTGGCCGTGCTAAATTGTCCCATGGTGTCCAGGGACGTGTAGGTTAGGGTGGACTGGCCATGCTAAATTGTCCCATGGTGTCCAGGGATGTGCAGGTTAGGGTGGATTGGCCGTGCTAAATTGTCCCATAGTGCCGAGGGATGTGTAGGTTAGGGTGGACTGGCCATGCTAAATTGTCCCATGGTGTCCAGGGACGTGTAGGTTAGGGTGGACTGGCCGTGGGAAATGCAGGGTTATAGGGAGAGCTGAGGAGAGTGAGAGTGAGTCAGGGTGGGATGCTCCTCAGAGGGTCGGTGCGGACTCGTTGGGTCTAATGGCCGGCCCCCACGCTGTAGGGATTCTATGATTCCGCCATCTACAGGAAGCTCAGTACTCAGGAAATTCATGAAAGCCTCCCGGATCACAAGGGGTGCTATGCAAATGCACAGCTGCTCTCCTCTAACTGGCCTCTTGGAGAGTAAAGCTGAAGAGCAGCAAAGAAAGATGAGTCGTAAATAAAACAGCTCCAAAGGTTAAAAAAAGACCAGCACATTTTCTGCAACACCAGCTCAACCAACAAGTGTGAGGCTCCTGTGGTTGAAGTGACAATAAACGGCAAGGGGGCTATGCACAGCTCAGCAGATACCAGTCACACCTACCTGTTTAAAAAAAAATCACACTGTACCCACCCCTCCAACAGGTGCAACAAGATCCGACTGCCACTATCGATTGGAGAGCAGGGTTAATCTTTACCGATTAGTCACAAGTCACACACACACACTCCAAACTCTACCTTATCAACTCCAACGCTGCACACAGCTGCTGATTGCTCGGAGCTGCCTGCTTGATGTGAAAGGTGCTACGGCCTTACACACCATAAGAATATCCTTAAGAATTTGCATTGACCATCCTGTACCCAGGCACCTCCAATGGTGTCAAAAGTGGCGACGTGTAAACCTTTCCCTGTGCTCACATGACTACATGTGACGAATCCTTTCTGATGTAATGACATGTGAGTTCTATTTGCCGGGAGCATTCTGCAGCAACCTTGCACTTTCCCTCACTCCCTGATCCCCCTTCTCATGAGTGAATGCATGAGGGAGAACATGGAAGAGAGGGAGAGGTAGACAGAGTTTGACCACATGAGTGTGTATATTCAGGTGTTCGCATGTGAGAGAGAGTGGCGGAATACACGAGAGTGTGAGGGTCAGAGAAAGTGAATGTACAGATGGGAGAGAGCAAGTGTGTCAGTGAGAGAGAATCAGCAAATGTGTGTGTACAGAGGTATGATGTACATGTGTCTGTGTAGGGGTACGCGTGTGTACAGAGGTGTGGTGTACACGTGTGTGTAGGGGTACATGTGTATACAGAGGTTATGTACGTGTGTATACTGAGGTGTGATGTGCATATGTGTGTGTAGGGGTATGCATGAGTAAAAAGTGGTGTGATGTGTGTGCATGTGTATATAGAGGTGTGTGTGTGAGAGAGAGAGAGAGACAGTACACAATGGTGCGATGTGTGCATGGGTGCATACATACGTGCGATGTACGTGTGTGTGTACACAGAGGTGTGATGTGTGCAAGAGTGTGTGGGTATACAGAGGGGTGTGTGCACACACGTGCACAAGAGTCTGAGCATATGTGTGCGCGTATGTGCGTGTGTGTAGGAGTGTGCATGAGTTAGTGAGTGAGTGAGGGGGTTACTGGGAATGCGTGACTGAGCAAGTGGGGAATCTTAGAATAAGTAAAGGTCATTGAGTGAAGGTGGATGTGCAGTCCCTGCTAAATGCCAGTAGCTGACAGTTAGCACTGGGTGAGGCAGTTGCCATTCAGGTTGGGAGGCAGCCAGGACTGCACTTGGAGATTGCTCATTTTACACCTGAGCTCGCTGGTTGGGTTGGTAACTGGAGCTCACCCCATCACCATCATTCGTTCAGCTGGGACACCACCTCGGCTGTCCTGATCAATACGGATCCCTCAACAGCACACGGGATGGGTGCTCTGGGTGTTATCACTCACCCTTTGTCCAAGGGTCATAGAGTCGTACAGTACAGAAGCAGACCCTTCGGTCCAACTCATCCATGCCAACCAGACCTAGTTAATCCAGTCCCTTTGTCTGTACTTGGCCCATATCCCTCTAAACGCTTCATATTCATAAACCCATCCATATGCCTTTTAAATGTTGTTATTGTACCAGCCTCACCACATCCACATCTGCGTGAAAAAGTCACCCCTTAGGTCCCTTTTAAAGCTTTCCCCTCTCACCTTAAACCTATACCCCCTCTAGTTCTGCGCTCCCCCCACCCCACCTTGTCTATTTATCCTACCCATGCCCCTCATGATTTTATAAACCCCTCAGCCTCCGATGCTCCAGGGAAAAAAGTCCCAGCCTATTTAACCTCTCCCTACAGCTCAAACCCTCCATTCCCAGTAGCATTCTGGTAAATCTCTTCCGAACCCCCTCCAAGCTTAATAATATACTTCTTATAACAGGGCGCTCAAAACTGGACAGAGTACTCCAGAAGAGGCCTCACTAATGTCCTGTACAACCTCAACATAACGTCCCAACTCGTACACAGTTAGATTAAAAGTTTGTTCAAAGTTGAAGATTGATTCAGAATTTTAAACCCCCACCAGCAGCTGTGGGTGGGACTTGAACCTGTCAAAGTAATTTCTTGTCTGCGGAGTGCTCCTCGTCTGGGGTCTCTAGACGACTGCTACACCACACTGACAGTAATTACACTTCAGAAAGCACTTCACTGGCTACAAAATGCTCAGTAAAGCTCACTGGTTGTGAAAGGCACTACATAAATGCAAGTCTTTCGCTAAGCCTTCCCCCCCCCCCCCCCCCCCCCCCCACCCCCCAGGAGTTTGCGATGAATGGGGAGCGAGGGATGTGCTGTGATTGTTGTCGAGTGCTGGAATGGGATCAGCTGTTTCTTGTCAGTCTACGCCATTTCTGTGTCACTATGAAGTGATGGGACTACATACTCATGGTGAAAACAACACCAGCCCGTGCGTCATTGCAAGTATTTTAAGGGCTTAATTTTCTTTTCCAAAACATGTGTGTTTCGTCAAGCTTGTTTAGAGTCTGAGGTATAGCTATGTTCATCCAGGATCAATATACACACGCACAGACAGAGACAGACATGCTGAGAGTGACACAGACAGAGCAACTCTGACACACACAGACAGAAACCAGAGGGAGACACACACACACAGAAAGACAGAGACACAGAGACACACAGAGAGAGAGAGAGAGAGAGAGAGAGAGAGGGAGAGAGAGAGAGACAGACACACACACACACACACACACAGAGAGAGACACACACACACACACACACACAGAGAGGGAGAGAGAAAGAGAGAGGGGGGGGGAGGAGAGAGAGAGAGAGAGAGAGAGAGAGAGAGAGAGAGAGAGAGAGAGAGAGAGAGAGAGAGAGAGAGAGAGAGAGAGAGAGAGACAGACAGACAGACTTACTCCCATAGCCACAAACACAATATTAATCCCTGAAGCCACCTTGCTTTGTCAGAGAAAAAAAAAGAGAAAATGTAATCTGGTGGTGATCGCCTTGCTGTTTGTGGGATCTTGCTGTGTGAGATGAGGCCATTGCGTTTTTGACATTACAGCAGCGACTTGTGAACATCTGCGTGTTTGCTGAAGGTGCTATATCATGGCAGGTTATTTCTGTCTCTGCTGCACTGCCCCCCACTCCATTTTCTCCTCCTCCAACACCACCATAATAAAACAACTGGTAACGACCGAGTCTGTCCACCGAGATCTGACCGAGAGAGCAGGAGCGGATGATATGGTGAAGCCGTGCATAAAGGGACCCATCAGCCCATTGCCTCTGTGCTGGTTGTTTGAGAAAACAGGGAGAAAGCGCGCAGGAGGGGCAGAGGAAGACCCACACAGATAGAGACAGCGGGGTAGCATTACCAGGGAGGGAGTCGTCTTTCATGGTGTTTGCAATCTTTCTGCAGGAACATGTAGTATGAACGGCGGGCTCCCGGATGGTCTGGGCTGTGCACACAACCTTCTGTAGTTTCTCACGGCCTGGGCAGAGCAGTTACTGTACCAGGCCATTATGCACTGGGACAGTATGCTTTCTATGGTGCGTCTGTACAAATTGGTGAGGGTCCTTATGGACATGCCGAACTTTGATGAGATGCCAGAGGAAAAGATGGCGTTGATGTGCCTTCTTGATCGTTGCAGCTCCATGGGGAAGTCCAGGACAAATTGTTGGCTATTGTCATTCTGAGGAACCTGACATTTCCAAAACCTCACCACCTCAGCTCGAAAGTGTGAACTCTCCCACGAGGGGAAACAACCTCTCTTTCCACCCCCCCACCCCCCAACCCCCAGTCCAGCCCCCTTGTACATTTCAATAAGGTCACCTCTCATTCTTCAAAACTCCAATAGGTGCCTACTCAACCTCTCCTCATGAGACGGTATCTCCATCCCTGGATCAGCCGAGTGAATCCTCTCTGGACTGCCTCCTACGGCAATCTATCTTTCCTAGATACGGGGCCCCAAAAATGGTTCACAGCTTTCCAGCTGTGGTCTGACCAGTGGGTTTGTAGCTTTAGCAAGTCTGCTGAAAGAACAAGCCCAGTTTCCTGTAGTCTCTATCCCCTCCAGCCTTATCCATAACATCTACAGACACATTCTGATATCCTTCCAAAGATAAAAAGCAACGCGTGGTTCAGAACTGGAGGTGCTGCTCCCACACAGACAAAAACCAACAATTCACTTAAACATCACATCCTTACTTTTGCCTTTTCTGCCCGTACAGCTAACCTTTTAATAACTACGAGAACAGGAGCGCGTCATAAACGTTCAAACGTTCTGGATAAGCTAGAGTCAGAGAGAGAGGTACTGCACGGAAACAGACCCTTCGGCCCAACGCATCAATGCTGACCAGATATCCCAACCCAATCTAGTCCCACTTGCCAGCACCCAGCCCGTATCCCTCTCAATCTTTCCTGTTCACGGTGGCTCTGTGGTTAGCACTGCTGCCTTTCAGCGCCAGGGACCTGGGTTCAATCCACACCTCGGGCGACTGTCTGTGTGAAGTTTGCACGTTCTCCCCATGTCTGCGTGGGTTTCCTCCCACAATCCAAAGATGTGCAGACCAGGTGAATTGGCCATGCTAAATTACCCATAACGTTAGGTGCATTAGTCAGACAGAAATGGGTCTGGATGGGTTATTCTTCAGGAGGGTTGGTGTGGACTTGTTGGGCCAAAGGGCACATTTCCAGAATCCAATCTAATCATTTATCCATCCAGATGCCTTTTAAATGGGGTCATTGTACCAGCCTCCACCACTTCCTCTGGCAGCTCATTCCACACATGCACCATACGGTGTGAAAAAGTTGCCCCTTAGGTCCCTTTTAAATTTCTCCTCTTACACCCTAAACCCCTCTAGTTCTGGACTCCACGACCCCAGGGAAATGACATTGCCTATTTACCCTATCCATGCCCCTCAATTTTATAAACCTCTATAAGGTCACCCCTCAGCCTCTGACGCTCCAGGGAAAACAGCCCCAGCCTATTCAGCCTCCCTGTAGCTCAAACCCTCCAACCCTGGCAACACCCTTGTAAATCATTTCTGCACCCTTTCAAGTTTCACAACATCCTTCCGATAGGAGGGAGACCACAATTGAACACAATATGCCAAAAGTGGCTGAAATAATATCCTGTACAGCCGTAACATGACCTCCCAACCCCTGCACTCAATGCTCTGACCAATGACGACAAGTGTACCAAATGCCTCCTTTACTACCCTGTCGACCTGGGACTCCACTTCAATGAAAACATAAAAACATACCCCAAGAAATAGAAATACAATGCAGGGGGAACACACATCACAGTTATACTTTTATCACAGCCGAAGTCACTTAAATAATAATACACTCTTGCCTTAAATAAAACTTACTGGCAGAGAGCCTTCTCACTCACACCCTCACCAGACTTCTGAGATTGCAGTATTTGAGGAGAAAGTGACTCGGAATTGAATCAGGTGTTAATATTTCATATGGCCATTCCAACCCCATTGATATCGAGATCAATAAAACAAAACTAACAATCGGTCAGAATAGTCCAGTAAACTTTGCAGTGCTTGAGGTATGTAATTCTTGCCGGTTTAATCAAGAGTGCCAGCTCGTAAAGTGCCAGTTAAAGTAAAGTTTGCTGTGTCTACTTATAAAACCACAGATACCTTACAAGTTTGCACACGTGCACACAGAAGAAAAACTGCTCTAAACATGTTCTGAGGATCACATCCTACAGAAAACTGGCCATCATAATCAAGGATCAGACTGCTCCAACATCCCGACTCATTCTACTGAGCGCTGCAACAGAACAGAGTCTGTAAAAACTCAGATAACATGCGAAAACATCATTCCTGCATTCATTCCCCATTGCCCTTTCTCAATAGAGAGCTTGGTTCATGAAACAACTGCACCTTTATTCCAGAGCATCAGATGCTGCATTCACACACACACACACACACACACACACACACACTCTCCAGAGGGCTGGGTTGCTGAGACCTTAAGAAGCAAAATCAAATGCACACTGCGATCAGATGCCCCCGGACAGGATGCTCAATGCATATTGAAAATATGGTGAACTACAGTTTTTTTTATTTGAAGGGCCTGCCTTGTATATTCACTGCTGTATCATTTGTGCGTGGAACATGCTGTATGACTCTCCGACTCGAGGCCTCTCAGTACCTTTAGGAGATAAGCTGGTGATATAATCACTATTACAGCATGTGACCTCAAGGATGCAGGCAGTCCCTGGGGTGAGAACGAGTTCCATTCGGGAACCTCGTACCTTTTTACAAGCTGAGGGGCCATGTCTACTGGATCATTGCAGGCTGAGGGATGAGAGCATGGAGAGGGTAAAGAGACAAGGATTGCTCCCCACCCCACCCTGTAGCCAAGTCTAAAGCTAGAGGACATAGGTTTAAAGGTGAGATGGGAAAAGGGCCCGAGGGGCAACTTTTTCCCCCCAGAGGGTGGTGCTTGTGTGGAACAAGCTGCCAGAGGAAGTGGTGGAGGCAGGTACAATTACAACATTTAAAAGGCATCTGGATTGGTACATGAATAGGAAGGGTTTAGAGGGATATGGGCCAAATGCTGACTAGGTTAATTTAGGATATCTGGTCAGCATGGACACGTTGGACCGAAGGGTCTGTTTCCATGCTGCTTCCAAACCCCTGACCTCTTGTATCTTGAAGGAAGAAGGGCAACAGATACATGGGAACACCACCCCCTACAAGTTCCCCTCCGAGCCACTCACCATCCTGACTTGGAAACATACGGCCATCCCTTCACTGTCGCTGGGTCAAAATCCTGCAATTCCCTCCCTAATGACAATGGAGGTGGACTGCAGCGGTTCAAGGCAGCAGCTCACCCCCATCTTCTCAAGGGGCAACTAGGGACGAGCAATGAGTGCTGGTCCCAGTCAGTGACACCCGTGTCCTACTAAAAAATAATACAAGACCTAACCCTCAACAGCGCTCTGCAGTAAAGAATGCCACAGATTGTGATTTTGGAGAAGATTTGCAGCTCAGCTTGAGGTTCAGCTTGTACGTTTGCTCTCTGAGCTGGTAGGTCTGTTCTCAGATGTTTCGTCATCATGCTAAGTTCCATCCACAGATTCACTCCCCTCTTCAGAGAAAGGTAATTCTTCCTCATCTCGGTCTTAAATAGGTGACCCTTTCCTTTTGTCTGACATTCATTCAGTGGATGTGGGTATCTCAGGCAGGGACAGCACTCATTGCCTGTCCCTAGTTGCCCTTGAGGTGGTGGCGGTGGTGAGCTGCCTTCTTGAATCACTGTCACCCATACGGTGAGACTTGGTGGGGTGACACCTTGGAGTGGGGTGGGGGTGGTGGAGAATTCAGAGGAGTTGACACCTTCACACCTCCCCCGCGTGGGGTGCAGAGGGTCGGTTGAGTTGATGGTGATAGTTTTGAGCTCTGCAGTAGCCTTGCCCAGCAGGTTATTACCCACAAACACTGACACTCATGCTTTAACCAAGTAGCACGGTGGCTCAATGGTTAGCACTGCTGTCTCACAGCATCAGGGACCAGAGTTCGATTCCGGTCTTGGACGACTGCCTTTGCAAATTCACCCAGTGTCAGTGCGAGCACCCTGCGGTAATCAGATTTCCTCCCACAGTCCAAAGACGTGTAGGTTAGGGTGGATTAGCCATGCTAAATTGCACAGTGATCAGGGATGTGTAGGTCAGAGTAAATGGAGGGGATTGGGTTAGTGTGGATTTGTTGGGCTGAAGGGCCTTTACCCACAATGTGGGGATTCTAGGAACAACAGACGTTCTAACAAAGTTGCAACACAATTTCCAAGTCGCATTTAATTTGTGCTGATTCACGAGACCAGAGCGTCGCTGGTGGGCCCAGCATTTATTGCCCGTCCCTAGTTGCCCTCTTGAGGGGGTGGGGTGAACTGCCTCCTTGAGCCGCTGCAGTCAGTGTGGTGTAGGGACACCCACACAGCGCCGTTAGGGAGAGAGAGCCAGGAATCTGACCCAGTGACGCTGAAGGAACAGCCAATATATTTCCAAGTCGGGATGGTGAAGGGGTCGGAGGGGGGGGGGGCGGAGTTCCTATGTATCGGCTGCCCTTGTCCTCCTTGATAGAAGTGGTCGTGAGTTTGGAAGGTAATCTAATGCAAGCCCACAAGACCTGAATGCCTTTTACCTGATGGCAATCTAATTCTGGGCTGCACAGTGGCTCAGAGGTTAGCAGGGCTGTCTCAGTGTCAGGGACACATTAGCAGCTACTGATTCTCCCAGGCTGACCCTGACCCCACTCTTGCAGCAGTCCACCTGCTGCTCTCTCTCTCTCTCTCTCTCTCTCCAGGGTCCACCTCCCTCTCTCGCACATACACCAGCCATTTCCCAGCTGCAATCAGCTCTGAAGAAGGATCAGAACATTAACACTCTTTTCCCTCACTCCACAGATGCTGCCAAACCCTGTTGAGTTTCTCCAGCAATTTCCGATTTTATTCATGCAGGTACTCTGCCTCGCTCCCCACCGCTGGCAGGTCTTTGGCGGGTACAGGGATGTGCAGGTTAGGGTGGATTGGCCGTGCTAAATTGCCCCATAGTGCCCAGGGATGTGCAGGTTAGGGTGGATTGGCCAATGGGGGATGCAGGGTTACAGGGATAAGAGGGTGGGTCTGGATGGGATGCTTTTCGGAGCATCGGTGCAGTCTCCACGGGCTGAATGGCTCTTCCTTCAGCAATGCTCCCTTGGTCCTGTACTGGAATAGGCAACCTAATTTACCTGCTGAAGAGTCTACTGCAGCATTACCCATTACTGTTGACTCTCTGTGCTGATCAGGTTTACACTGGACTAGGGACTCAAAACAACTAAACAAAAATGAAACGCAGAAAGAGCTGGAAGCCAGACATGTTGAAGCATGGAGCAGACATTTTAAAGCAGCAACCAGTCATGTACACAGAGACTGGAATCACTGTAAGACATGCAGCGCTCTGAGATGGCAATGCTGAACAGCATTCCATAAAATGGAAAACCCCAAAAGCATCCCAAAGACCTACAGCCACAACCACAGCCAAGATAAAAGCCACAGGACCCAACATCTCCCAGGGTAAAGGCCACAGCCACAGTTGTGGAAATGTTGAGAACAGGAATAGGGAGGTGGCCATTCAGCCCTTGGAACTTGCGCAGCCAATCAATGGGATCACAGCTGATTCCCCCAACTCAGTCCCCTGCTCCTGCTTTCTCCCCCTATCCTTTGCTGCCATTAGCCCCAAGTGCTAGATCTAAACTCAATGTTCAATGCTTTGCTCTCCATCACCTTCCCTGACAGACAGCTGAACAATCTCCTCACTCTCTCTGGGTGAGAACATTTCTCCTTGGTCTCAGTCCAAAATAGCCCATCCCATATCCTGAGACTGAAACAAGAACAGATCAATAGAATGAGAACCACTTACCCCATTCTCACATGCAACCACACTGTTTGACAGGTCCTGGCAGAATGATACGAGAATGATGTGCTAGTGTTTATATGGGTGGAGACACACAAGAGCGAGAGAGATTGATCCACACAGTGGCAGTGAGAGAAAAAAACATACGGACACACAGCAAGACACAGAGCGCGCGAGAGAGAGAGAGAGAGAGAGAGAGAGAGAGAGAGAGAGAGAGAGAGAGAGAGAGAGAGAGAGAACGCAAACATGAGAAAAAGGGAGGGACAATTTATATATTTTTTCTTCAACTGTCTCTTGTGTCAGTTTGGAGACAGTTGGATCAACTAGTGGTAAGACTCAGAGTACACACCCACCCACCGCACATCTTCCACACGATAAAGGAAGTGCGCTGTGACAAAGCGATACACACGTGAGCTCAACCAAGTTCATAACCATTTGTCTCATCCCACTTTGTGGTTGCTTGCTATATCCTGTGACTCTTCACACATGGTCTTCAACCCTCTGCTGTGCTCCAAATGTAACCAGGCAATGAGCTGCCACCCCAGGCATCCACTGAGCTCCAGTTCCCAGGCTGATAGGGCCATTCTGCCCCTGGTGGAAGAGGTGCCAGTCAAGAGCTCGGGCCTTGGGAGGAAGTTGGGGGGGCGGGACCTTGCATGGGACACAGTCCAGAGACAAAGCCCAGAAGGTGAGCATCGGCCAATTCCTGGGATGAAGGGGCTCATCAAATGAAGAATGGCCAAGCAGATTAGGCCCAGTATCCACTGGAGCTTATCGGAACGAGGAGTGACCTTGTCAAAACCCATAAAAGCTGTGAAAGGACCTGATGGAGTGGGCGGGCGGAGGTTAAGACAGAGGATGTTCACCCCCTATCCAAACCAGCTGACAAGACCATAGAATAGAGAGCTACCCGGTTCTGAAACATAAAACTGAAATTGCGGGAGAAACTCAGCAGGACTGACAGCTGCACAGAAAAGTCACTGGACCCGAAATCTTAACTCAGTTTCTCTCTCTCCTCCCACAGATGCTGCCAGATCTGCTGAGTTTCTCCAGCATTCTCAGAGTCTTGTTTCAGATTTCCAGCATCGCCCCTGTGTTTTGCTTTCATTCAAGCACGGTGGCTCAGTGGTTAACACTGCTGCCTCCCAGCACCAGCGATCCGGGTTCGATTCCAGCCTCACGCAACTGTCTGTGTAGAGTTGGCACGTTCTCCCAGTGTCTGCGTGGGCCTCCCCCCAGTGCTCTGGTTTTCTTCCAGTGCAGGGTACATGCAGGTTAGGGTGGATTGGCTGTGCTAAATTGTCCCATAGTGCCCAGGGATGTGTAGGTTAGGGTAGATTGGCCTTGGGAAATTGCCCCATAGTGCCTAGGGATGTGCGGGTTAGGATGGATTGGCCAGGCTAAATTGCCCCATAGTGCCCAGGGATGTGCAGGTTAGGGTGGATTGGCCGTGGGAAATTCAGTTACAGGGACAGGGTAAGGGGCTGGGTCTGGATAGGGTGCTGTTCAGAGAATTGCTGCGTGAGCTAGTTCAAACATTATCACCTCAGCGAGTGTAAGGGCAGCTTCGAAAAAATAAAACTGACAACCCAGAAACAGCCGTTTCTCAGTTTGCACAGGAACTGAGCATTTCCTCAGGCCTATATGGACAAGAGCAAGTTCTCAGTTAGACTGAGGAAGAAGAGTCATACCAGACTCGAAAGGTTAACTGTCTCTCGGTTTCTCCCCACAGATGCTGCCCAACTGTGCTAAGTTTCTCCAGCGCTGTTTTTATTTAATGCAATCACCTTGCTCTTGTTTTCTATAGACATCACACTAATAATACTCAAGCTTCTGAGTAAAGTTCCGCCTTCTGAAACCGCTGCAGTCCTGTGTGGTGTAGGGACACCCACACATCGCCGTTAGGGAGGGAGTCCCAGATTCTGACCCAGCGACACTGAAGGAACAACCGATATATTTCCAAGTCGGGATGGTGAAGGGCTCGGAGGGGAATTTGCAGGGACTGGTGTTCCCATGTATCTGCTGCCCTCTTCCTTTGAGATGGAAGTGGTTGTGGGTTTGGAAGGTGCTGTCTGAGGATATTTGGTGAGTTGCTGATGGTACACACTGCTGCTGAGCGTCAGCGATGGAGGGAGTGGATACGGCACCAATTAAGCTGGGGCTGCTTTGTCCCTGGATATTTGAGCTTTTTGACTGTTATTGGAACTGCCCCCATCCAGGGTCGGGAGCGGGGCGGGAGCGGGAGCGGGGCAGGGGCAGGGAGCAGTGGGGAGGTCGGGAAAGAGTATCCCACACACTCCTGACTTGGGCCTTGTGGATGGTGAACAGGCTTTGGGGAGTCAGGTGGTGTCAGGTGGGGAGTTCCTCTCTGCCGATTTCAGGCCTCTGACCTGTTCTTGTAGCCATTGTGCTTGCATGAAGAGTCTGGTTCAGTTTCTGGTCAATAGTATTCCCCAGAACTCTGGTGGGGAATTCAGTGACAATAATGTAATTTTAATGAAAACTATCCCCACCAGTACTGTACCCCAGTGTTATCCCTGTATAACAGGGACCTGTCCCCACCAGTACTGTCCCCCAGTGTTATACAGTGACAGACCTGTCCCCACCAGTACTGTCCCCCAGTGTTATACAGTGACAGACCTGTCCCCACCAGTCCAGAATAAAACAGGTCTATGCACTGACTCTGAGTTAACATGAACCAAGTACTGGAGATGGAATTCAAACAGGATCAGCAAGAGTTTGTGGTCAAGCTGGTTGATAAACACTGCCAGTTTGCAAGATAGAACTCTCAGTCAAAGCTTTGTGTCATGTTCGCATTGAGGGATGTCTCATTAATCAGAAACCATAGAATTATAGAATTTCAGATTGGTACAAAGGAGAAATGGCTCATTTGACCCCTTTAAACCAAACCCCAGCTTTACAACAAGAGCAGTCTGGTTAGCCCCACTAACCCCCAACTTTCCTGATCTCAGGACAACATAAGGAACAGGAGCAGGAGTGGGCCATTCGGCCCCTCAAACCTGCTCCGCCTTTCAACAGGATCACAGCTGATCCTTTCGTGAACTCAGCTCCACTTGCCGTCCTGCTCAGCCTGACCCTTAATTCCTTTACTGCTCAAAAAAAAATCTATTCTCTCCTAAAAGTATTTGTGCAATTGGAAGTCGCCACCATCATCCAAACTCCAACCTCCAAAAAGCACCATGTTTCATGTAGTGCTTGCCCCTCAATGCCAACGTAATATCCCAAAAATAAAAATAAGGTGAAGTAATCCCTTCCCAGAGGCTGAAAATGGAACACCAGAGTTTCTGATTGGGAAACTACCCCTGCGCCAACTAGACACAGTCTTCTTAATGGATCACGGGACATGGTCCTGACACCTGTTAAGAGATAACAGCTCTCAGCTCTTCGAGAAAGCACCATCTATTTACCATGGCACCGTGACACACCATCTAAATTCCTGACAGATGCACCTACAGAGAAAAGGCCTTCCTGACCGAAGGATCAGTGGAGAAGACACAAAGTTCAGGAAGACGTAACCTGGCTGTACTTTCGAGAGACTAAATGCTAGTGTTTTGTTATATAGGTGGGACTTGTATTTACTGGAGCAGCGTACAATTAAGAATCTCGCACTCTTTGGGAATCGTTAGCAGTTAAAGGCGAAAGTGCACCGTCACAATATCCAAAAATAAAAACAAAACTTAAATCCATCCCTTTCCCGAGATAAGAAATCGAACACTAGAGCTTCTGGATGTAGGGTTGCTCGCTGAGCTGGAAGGTTCATTTTCAGACGTTTCGCCATCATACTATGTATCATCATCCAGAGGCTCACAGAAGATGCTCTCTAGCCATGGATGAAACGCCTGAAAATGTGCCTTCCAGCTCAGTGAGCAACCTTACATCCAGCACCTCAACCCGAGCTACAAACTTTCTCAAACCTCGTTAACCAGAGCTTCTGGCAAAGAGGTACAGAAACTAGCACCGGGCCAACCAGCCGCTCTGTGACCTTACTGGGTCACAGGATGTGGACGTTGATGGCAAGACTAGAATGGTTTCTCTTCATTTCAGACCTGGAGCCTGACTAGGCTAACTTGCTGCTGAATCAAACTCCCTCAAAAGGGAGGGTATGTTCTCCCCGCTCTCCTCACAGCTGTGGGGCCCAGAAACACGCCCTCTGCACAACTGTAGGGTGGCCCCTCAGAAATATTTTAAATCCAGCTTATGAGATGCCTCTGGTGAACGGGAGGTCGAATAGGGATCTCCCAGGACTCTGACACATGGCAGTAGAAGATCCATTAGTGACTTTCCAAAGAGAATTGCCTCGGGGGGAGGGTCTTGAATGAAGATCTCCCAGCCCAGAGGGAGGGACACTACCAGCATGCCTCAAGACCCCTTAATGTCCCAGAACTAATTCAAGCCACACTGTCCCCATCGTTCACAGCACCGAGTGGAGTGTTTTGGACGGGTCAGGTTTGTGCATCAGCATGGGGCTGCGTGTGCTGAGTAATTATTCACTTCGACAGAAACGATGGAAACAATTAAAAGCAATTTAATTGGCCTTTATCAACACGCTGGCTCATACTCCGTAATTGGAAAGAGCGTCTCAGCCCAGACAGTGATAGATCGCACCGGGATAAGGGGACCCACAACAATCGAGAAAGATCTTTGTTGGCACGGTGGCAACGCGTCTCAGGTTGGACTCAGAACAGGAAAAGGGATGGAGAGTAACCCATCCAGGCCGAGCTGACTGAACACGGTCAGAACAACAACTCAGCTCTGCCTTCTCGGTTTTCCAAAGTCCCCACGAGCAGAATTTTGAATAGTGACAGGGAGTGAACTTCACCAATCGCCTCAGGCAGAGAATTCCAAAAAGGTCCACCACACTCCCACGTGGAAACAATTTCCCCTCATCTCCACCTGGAACGTTGTGTTGCCAAACACCCGGCTTTCAGATTGCCAGTTGAAGGGGCAGAGGGCGAAGAGCAAAGAGGTACCTTGCCAGTATCCAGCCCACCCACCACCTCCTGCACCAAGAACCTTACACACTTTAGTTAGATCACTCCTCCAACTCCTCTACCCTAGTCATAAGGTAGGGGGTGGAGTGAGGGAGGGGTGGGGTAACGGAAGCGAGGAAGAGGGGAGGGGAGGTTTAGAGGGAGGCAGTGAGGGCGAGAGGAGGAGTGGGGGAAGGGAGGGATGGGGAATGTAGGGAGTGAGCAAGGGCGAGAGGAGGGGTGGGGGAATAGGGGGTCAAAGTGAGGGAGAGGGGAGTGGGGACTGGAGGGAGGCAGCGAGGACGAGGGGGGGTGGTGGAAGGGAGGGTGGAAGCGAGGGAGTGGGGGGGTGGGTGAGGCAGGAGAGGGCGAGAGGAATGTGGGGGGGTGGTGAGATGAGTTGGGGGCGTGGCGAGAGGGAGTCAGGGTGGGAGGGGGCAAGTGAGCAAGGACAAGGGAAGTGTGGGGGTAAGGGTGTGAGGGAGAGAGGAGGAATTGGGGGGGGGGGGGGGGGGGGGGGGTGGAGGAGTGTGGGTGAGAAGACCAGGTGGGGTGAGGAGCAAGAGCCAGAGGGAGCATGGGGTTGCGTGAGAGGGAACGAGGGCGGGGGAGGTAGAGAGAAATGAGGTCAAGAGAAATGAGGCTAAGAGGATGGTGGAGGAAAATTCCCCAAGAAGAGAAGGGGAATTACAGAGCTCCCTTTCCCAGGTGATAGGACATTGTCACGTTTCCAGTGACTGGTTACGTTCACTAACATCCCTTTCCCCTCCCACCCTAACAACTAAATCACTGTGATGTGGCAGAGTTATCATCTGATTTACTCTCTGTCCCTCCCACAGCAGGAATCCATCACCAACCCCTACGAGGGAGGGGAGACAGGAAGGAAGGGGTGTGGAGGAACAGCTCTCAAACCCATCTATTTCTCAGCATGGTCTGACTGGCTGAGTTGGTAAGGTTGGGGGGTGGGGTCAGTATCTCTGCAGAGCTTCTGCACTGGGCTCAGGGGTTGGGCCTGGCATTAACCACCACATCACATCCCAGTGCGAAGATTGAGCAGACACCGATTATTGTAGGTTAGTGATGACAGAAACCACAAGGTCAGATGGCAAAGCCTCCCATACGTCCGGGAAGAGCTGGGCAGTGATCGCCTTACAGGCCAGCCAAATCACCAACTCCCCACCCTCACCACCCCAAATACTTGGCCAACATTGCAGGGCCAAATGGGAACAAACTACTTGACGCTGACAACGCATGGGCATAAGAAGCAAACTTAAGAACCATAGAATCCCTATGGTGCAGAAGAGGCGCCATTTGGCTCATGGAGTCAGTACTGACCCTCCAAACAGCTATCCCTGTATTAACCATGGCTCTCCCACACATCCCTGGATACAACGGGACAATTTAGCATGACCAATCCATCCTAACCTGCACATCCCTGGACACTATAGACAAGGTAGCACGGCCAATCTACCCTAACCTGCACATCCCTGGAACCCAAACCCCTGCCCAGCTCAGTGTTTCTTCCCTTGGTATCTGGTAACTCGAAGTAAACAAGATGTTGTCTATGCTCCCGGTAAACAAAATCACAGGTGATGAAACAGATTACGCTTATTTTGTGTGTGTTTTTTTTAAAAAATATAAACGATATTCTTTCAAAGGATGTGGGCATCACTGACAAGGGCCCAGCAATGTCTTCCCATTGCTGACTGCCCCTGAGAAGGTGGGGGAGGCCATTAGGGAGGGAGTTCTAGGATTCTGACCCAGCAACATTGAAGGAACGGCCAATATATTTCCAAGTGGCGATGGGGAGGGGCTTGGAGGGGGACCTGCAGGGGGGGTGGCATTCCTATGTATCTGCCACCCTTGTCCGGAGGGTTTGCAAACTCTTACATCACAAAATTGGACTCACAATGGGAAACGGTTTGGGAAGTACTGTCCGTGGCAGGGAGACGGTGTAGGAAGGGGCTACATTCGCTGGGATTTGCAGGAACACAAGGTGGTGACAGCTCCTGTTGGTGGGGAATATCCAGGGTAAAGGGGTCGGGGGGAGTGGGGAAGAAAAAGAGAGAGAGCGAAAGAGAGAGGGGCAAAACATCGAACTCCACAAGCATGGCCCCATGTTCATCTTTTTTAAAAAAAAAAGGTGGAGAGCAAGAGAGGTGATTTGGAAACTTGGGTGCTAAACCTTAATAAAGGAACCTATGAAGATGTGGGGCATGAGCTGGCGTCGATAGATTGGGGAGAGTTCCTTAAAGATGACGACAGTGGACAGGTAATGGCAAACATTCAATGAACGCATCGGCTTATGGTCTATAATTCCCTGGTTTCTCGTTAGCTCCCTTTTGGATTATTGCAATGACATTAGCTACCCTCCCATGTGCAGGGACTCTTCCACCAGAGTCCATAGAATCCTGGACTACTGCTTATTCCTGTCTGGCACGATAGCAAAATGGGTAAGGGGACCAACCCACGACTTCGAGGAAATTAGAAACAGCAGTCGATCCAAGGAAGAAACAGAGATTGGCCAAGAAATGCAATAGGTCTGAGGATTGGGTGCAGAGAAGGACCAAGGGATTAATTGAGAAGGGGAAAATACCCTAGTGTGAAAGCAAGGTTGCAGGGGTACATAAAGACTGACATTAAAAGTTTCTATAGGTACGTGGAGAGAGAAAGAGATTAGTGAAGACAAATGGAGGTTAGACAGAAATGGGGGAAATGTATAATAGGGGGCAAAGAGACAGCTGAGCAACTAAACACATATTTTGCCTTTGTCTTCACAAAAGGGGAACACAAATCAGATACCAGGAATGAAGAAGGCCGCAAGATTTAGTGAGAGGGAGGAACTGAGGGGGATCAATATTAGTAGAGAAATGGTGCTGGGAAAATTGAGGGGCTTGAAGGCAGATAAATCCCCAGGGCCTGATAATCTACATCTCAGGACATGGCTCTAGACATAGTGGATGTATTGGTGATCACCTTCCAAGATTCTATAGCCTCTGGTGGAAGAGCCCCTGCAGACGGGAGGCTAGCTAATGTCACTCCAATATTACAAAAGTGAGGTGGAGGGAAACCAGGGAATTATAGGCCAGTGAGCCTAACACTGGTTGTGGGGAAAATTCCCAAATCTGTTATCAAGGACTTTATGGCAGAGCATTTAGAAAGCAGGATCAGATAGAATCAGCACGGATTTATGAAGGGGAATTGTGCTTGACAAGTCTATTGGAATTCTATGAAGACCTTATCGAGGTTTATAAAGCCATGAGGGGCATGGGTAGGATAAATAGACAAAGTCTTTGCCTTGGAGTGGGGGGAGTCCAGAACTAGAGGGCATAGGTTTAGGGTGAGAGGGGAAAGATATCAAAGAGACCTAAGGGGCAACTTTTTCACACAGGGGGTGGTACGTGTATGTAATGAGCTGCCAGAGGAAGTGGTGGAGGCTGGTACAATTGCAACAGTTAAGAGGTATCTGGATGGGTATATGAATAGAAAGGGTTTGGAGGGATATGGGCCAGGTGTTGGCAGGTGCCCAGGTTGGGTTGGGATATCTGGTCAGCATGGACAAGTTGGACCGAAGGGTCTGTTTCCATGCTGTACATCTCTATGACCCTATGTAACTAGTAGAGGTGACAAGTGGGAGGCAGTTGATGTGGTATATTTGGACTTTGTAAAACTCTTTCTGAAAGTCCCGCATAAGAGGTTATTGTGCAAGATTAAAGTGCATGGGTTTGGGGTGAGGGTATTGAGATGGCTAGGAAACTGGTTGGCAGAGGGGAAACAGTAGGAATTAATGGGTCCTTTTCAAATCAGCAGGCAATAACTATTAGGATGCAACAGGGATCAGTGCTTGGACCCCAACTATTCACAATATATATTAATGATTTAGATGAGGGAACAAAATGTTAACATCTCAAAGTTTGCAGCTGATACCAAGTTGGGTGGGAGGGTAAACCAGGACAAGGATCGAGAGGTCCTCCAATACGATCTGGACCGTTTGAGTGAGTCGCAAACCAATAGCAGATGCAGTATAATTTGGATAAGTGTAAGACTATTCACTTTGGAAGCAAAAACAAGGAGGTGGATTACTACCTGAACTGGTGTATATTGAGAGAGGGGAGTGTGCAGTGGGACCTGGGTGCCTTTGTGCACCAGTCGCGGAAGGGGGAGCATGCAGGAGCAGCAGGTGGTAAAGAAGGCAAATGGGATGTAGGCCTTCACTGAGAGACGTTGAGTACAGTGTTGCAGTTATACGGAGCATTGGTGAGGACACACTTAGAATATAGAGAGCAGTTTTGGTCTCCTTTTCTGGGGAAGGATGCTCTTGCTCCCGGGATAGTGCAGTGAGGGTTTCCCAGGCTGATTCCAGGGGATGGTGGAACTGACGTATGAGGAAAGATTGACGAGGTTAGGATCATTTTCAATGGAGTTTAAACGAGCGAGGGGGAATCTCAGACTTATAAAATTCTAACAAGACTAGACAGGGCAGATTCACAAAATATGGTGCTGGAAAAGCACAGCGGTCAGGCAGCATCCGAAGAGCAGAAGAGTCGACATTTCAAGCAAAAGCTCTTCATCAAAAGATGAAGAACTCCTCCTCCTTGGAAACTGCCTGACCAGCTGTGCTTTTCCAGCATCACACTTTTTAACTCTGATCTCTAGCATCTGCAGCCCTCACTTTCTCCCGAGTCAGGGCAGACACAGGGAGGAAGGTTCCCGATGGTGGGTGTGTCCAGAACCTGGAGTCACAGCCTGAGGATTCAGGGTGAACCATTTAGGACAGAGGGGAGATGACATTGCCTCACCCACAGAGCAGGGAGCCTGTGGAATTCACTACCACAGGAAGGAGTTGATGCCAAAACATTGAATGTATTTGAGAGGTGGCTGGATATAGCACTTGGGGCAACTGGGACCAAAGGTTACGGGGAGAAAGCAGAATTAGGCTCAAGTTGGATGATCAGTCATGATTGTGATGAATGGCGGAGCAGGCTCGAAGGGCTGAATGGCCTCCCCTGCTCCTATCTTCTGTGCTTCTATGCTTAAACACCTGAAGCAGCAGCAATTGACATCACCAGGAAAAAGGGCTAGCATTTTCACAGATGGTTCAGGCAAGCAATGGTAGGAATTGGAGAAGACCAGGACTACTTCAACTGGTGTCGATCATTCATTCAGTGACGGGAATAAATACGAGGGGATTTGGGGGGGAAAGAGAGAGAAAGAAGAGGAGGAAATGATGTGGGTTGGTGTTATAATGATGTGGGTTGGTGTTATACACGAGCACAGAAATGCCCGAGCAAGAGGTAGCAAATCTATAGAAGGTCCCACTGTATTAATACAGCGCTGAAGGAGCCCATTCAGCATGTTCTCTTTTCTCTAATACCAACTCACGATAACGTTCCGGGGACGTGGGTTCGATTCCTGTCATGGCAGACAGTGGAATTTGAATTCAATACAGAATCTGGAATTAAGAATCTAATGATGATCCAATAATCCATTGTACGATTGTCAGAAAAACCCACCCTAATGCCCCTCAGGGAAGGAAACTGCCACCCTTACCTGGCCTGGCCCATATGTGACTCTGGACCCACGGCAATGTGGGTACCTCTGGGCAATTATCGTGAATTTTTTTTTAAAAAAAAGAGAGACCTAGGTAATGTTCTGATGACCTAGGTCGGAATCCCTCCATGGCAGATGGTGGAATTTGCATTAAAATAAAAATCTTGAATTCAAAGTCTAATGATGACCATCAAACCATTGTCCACCGTCAGAAAACTCCATCTGGTTCACAAATGTCCTTTAGGGAAGGAAATCTACCATCCTTACCTGATCTGGTCCACATGACTCCAAACCCCACAGCAATGTGGTTGACTCAACTGCTCCCTGGGCAATTAGGGATGGTCAATAAATGCTGGCTTAGCATTTATCACATGAATGGATTTTTAAAAATCTCCTGCATTTTCAAAATATTTCTGAACACCATTTCTATCCAAATAACCAATAAATTGCTCCTCAGCTGCCCCCACCATATTTTAAAGGCAGTGCATCCCAGATCTGAACGATAAAAGGTGAAAAGGTGGTAGGGTCCATCCATCTGAGTTACCTTACCCTCAGAGGATGGAAATCGCAGGGATGTGCAGGCTGGATGGGTTAGCCATGGGGAATGTAGGGTCAGGGCTAAGGGAGGGGTGGTAGGTCTGGGTGGGATGCAGTCAGGAGAGTTGGTGTGCACTCGATGGGCCGAACGGCCTGCTTCCACATTGCAGGGGATTCTATAATTCTACGACCACTCTCTCTGGTGACACAGGACTGGTGGTGGCTTAACCAGAGGAAGGTAGAAGTGGGAGAAGCCTTTTTGGCACAAAAGATACAGGTTTCACAAACCCAAGGTGCCTCAGAAGGAGGGCTTCCCTTGCTTGCCTTTTTGAAACAGTAACCTCCAGCCTGGAGAGCAGTCAGTGCCTTGGATAATCACCTGCCAAACAACGTTTCCTGTGACAGTGTAGCACCCTCCCAGTGCAGCAACCAGAGGAATCAGCCTAGAACCTTGGGGTTCAGCTCTCTGGGAGTGGGGCTGGAATTTGCAAACCTCTGATCTAGAAAACCAGGAAGAGACAGAGGGCTTCCGGTTTGATGTTTCAATTGCTTTTGGCGTTTTCAAAAAAAAAACACACCAACCTGCATTTTGAAACTGAACAATAATCTGATCTAGTGCTCCTCTGTTCAGTTTCCTGTCTAGCATCATCTCAGTGTCAGGGTGAATATGTTGCTCAGGTCACTGAGCTGCTGGGGGAACGGAGTAAAGAAAAAGGGAGAGTGGGGCAAATTGCCTCACAGTCAGCTCACGCAGAGTCAGAAAAGTTCTGGTATCTCCTCAGGCAGAGCTCCATCAGCAACGGCTTTTCCTGCACAGTTCAGTCAAGATAACACGCGAGTCGATGTCCCTCAGACACTGCTGTGCATCCGAGATGGATGGCATGTTTCAAATTCGGGTCCAGAGTTTGCACATTGCCAAGCAGCGTAGCATCAATAAAAAAAAGACAGTACACGCGAGGCGGCCACTCGGCCCAGCTGTGCTATTCTGGTGCTTCTGACCTCTGCATCAATCTCCACACAGTCCTCCCCTTTCATCTCAGCCTGCACGCCTCCCATTCTACCGCGCCTACTTGTCCCATCTGGCCCTGAAATGCATCTTTAGAATGCTGTGGACAGTAGTTCAACGATATCTCAATATCATCAAATAGAACCACCAGAGTGTGGGAGCAGGCCACTCGGCCCATCAAGTCCACACCAACCCTCTGAACAGTATCTCACCCAAACCCCCTATTCCCCATAGCTCTGCTAATATGCAAAGCTAATCCCACCCTGACCTGTACATCCCTGGGCACTCCGGGGAAATTTAACATGGCCAATGCACCCTAACCTGCACATCTTTAGACTGTGGAGAGGAAACCCACACAGACACAGGGAGAATATGCAGACTCCATACAGAGAGTTGCCGGAGGCTGGAATCATACCTGGGTACCTGGCACCGTGAGGCAGCAGTGCTAACCACAGAGTCACACCTCCTTTCCCCCCCCCCCCCCCCACCCCACAAGGATGCAGAGGTTATCCTGCAGTGATAAAAAACCTTTATTAGACCCCCACTTGCAGCAGAGAGCAGATTTGGGCAGCACACCTTAGGAAGGATATATTTGGCCTTGGAAGGCAGGGGAGTGGGGGGTGGGGGGGGCGTAGGTGGACAATGTAGGTTTAAAAAGAATAATACTGGGACTTCAGGGGTTAGTTTGCGAGGAGACTTTACAAATTAGAATGGTTTTAGACCACACAACATTTCTCAAATTTATGAGTGAAGGGGTGATCTGAATGAAGTCTTTACCAGGAAAAGACGGGGTAGATGAAAAGGAACAGTTTCCGCTGGTTGCAGATTCCAGAGCCAAGAGGCAGAGTCAGAGAATTAGGGCTAGGCTGTTCAGGAGAGACGCTAGGAAGCACTTTAACACAAAGGGTGGGAACTCTTTCCCACAAACTGCACTGTATGCTGGATCAAATGCTAATTTTAATTCTGAGCTAGGTAGGTTTTTGCGCAACTGAGGTATTAAGAGTAAGGCCACAGGTCAGCCACGATCTCATCGAGGGGCTGAATGGTCTCCTCCTTTGCTCCAGTCTTTCTATCAATACTACCCACTTCAACTACTCCAGGCGGGAGTGAGTTCCACATCATCACTCTTTGTTCTAACCAACAGGCTGAGCAGCAGGAATCACATTTCAGCAGCCAGCCACTTTGGGTCATGCTTTTACACATCATCTGCATCTGAAAGAGTTAAATACTACTGGAACTTGAAGATTGTTAGAAGGGTTGTGTTCTATCTCCAGAATACCATTCGAGTCTAAGTAACATTCACGCTGCACAAATGCCAGGCAATGACAATCTAACTGCTGCCTCATAATGTATTAGTGAATCACTGAATTCCTCACTTTCAATATCCTGGGGATTACCAGTGATGAGAAACTGAACCAGAACTCGCTACATAAACACTAAATGGCTACAAAAGCTGGGAATATTGCGGCGAGTAATTCACCTCCCGACTCCCCAAAGCCTGTCCACCATCAACAAGGCACAACTCAGGAGTGTAAGGGAATACTCCCCATTTGCCCTGGATGGGGGCGGCTCCAACACCACCACAAGAAACTCGACACCATCCAGGACAAAAGCAGTCCACGTAATTACCACCAATGCTCAAACGTGTACCATCTACAAGGTGCACTGCGGAAATTCACCAAACAACCTCAGACAGCATCTTCCAAACCTTCCATCTGGAAGGATAAGGGCAGCAGATACGTGGGAACACAACACAAAAATATAAATCATGGTTTCATCAGTGTTGCTGGGTCAGAAGCCTGGAATCCTCTCTGTTATAGTGCTGTGTGGGTGTCCCCATACCACACAGAGTGCAGTGGCTCAAGGTGGTAGCTCACCACGACTCCTCTGGGAAATCAGCAACACGTTATGGACCAGACCAAACCCCCTCTCAAAGCACATTAAGACAACAGCATTCACCTTAGCTGTTTCTTATTTTAAAGGCTAGTGCCAAGCATTGTGTTCTGAATGCAATTTCAATTGGGCCAACTTCCAGGCTTGAAGCAAAACACATTTTATTCAAACACTAGTTAAAAGACAAACAAAATAACAAACTTGGAATAACAACTCTATTGGAAAACTGACTGAAATTATACATTATTTAAATATTAAACATCAACTGCTCCAACATAATAACATCCCATAAACACACCCTTGGCAAAGGCAAATGCAGTAAAATAAATTGTCTCACACCCAATTCTCCAGTCCAGGAAGGAAAAAAAAAACATCAAGAGAAAACAGAGTAGAGAGGAGAGATGTGCCGCAGCTTCCAAATCAAAAACCCCAGCATTTGCTACTGAAAAAGGTTCAACCAAAAAATCCTGGTTCTGTGGGAGTGCGACCCCACCCAGTCAGGCCATTTCTATTGTTTCAACCCTTTTAAAAAAAAACCAAGGCCTCACAAGCTGTTGACTCTAATGGATTCAAGTAGGTAGCTCAGTGTGTCTGACTTAAAACCTCTCTTCAGAGCAAACAGGACAGAATACACCTTACAAAGCAAGAGTATTGTCACACAGACAATAAATACTGGCCCAGCCAGTATCTCATGAAACATTTGGGAGATAGGAGTCCTCAACACAATCACAGCTGATCCATGAACACCTTTGTATCTCTCTGTGCCCTCCATATCCAACATTCTATAACTGAACAACCAAAGCGCTCTGGGGTAGGGAATTCCCATGTGTCAGGTTTTTCATCTCAATGTGAAATGACCGACCCCTCCACCCTAGGTATTCTTCACCAACAGGAGCGGGCACCACCTCACGTTCCTCCAAATCCCAGAGCCCCGTTCCACTCTGTCTGCCCGGGACAGTACTTCCCAAAGTATTCCCCACTGTCAATTCAACTTTGCGATCTGCAAGTTGTTACAGACCCTCCTGTGCTAGCAGAGTAGGGAGGGTTTGGGGAGGTGACAGCAGGGTAAATAGGTGCAGGGACTGACAGTGGCCTCAGAGATCAGGACCTCATGTCCCACTTCCGATCCCACTCGGGAATTTGATGGAGGGAATGGCAATGGATTTTCCAATCAGTGATTGCAACCTTCCTTGGCCAAAGTACATCCTCTCTCAGTTAAAAGGAGCCCAAAACTCTGCCCGATATCCAGATCTGGGCAGCTCAGCTGTCCACACTGGCGCCTTACAGCACCGGGGAATTGGGTTCGATTCCACCCTCGGACGACTGTTTACGTGGAGGGATCTTGTAGTTCGGGTTCACGGTTCTCAAAGTGGGGTCACAGGTAGACAGGACAGTGAAGGCAGCTTTTGGCACACTGGCCTTCATCAGTCAGGGAGTTAAGTTGGGGAGCTATGTTGCAGTTATACAGGATGTTGTTGAGGCCGGACTTGGGAGCATTAGGTTTAGTTTTGGTCACCTTGCTATAGAATGGATGTGATTAAACTGGAAAGAATACAGAAGAAATTTACAAGCTTGTTGCCAGGTCTCAATGGTCCGAGTTATAGGGGGAGCCTGGACAAGCTGAGACTTTTTTTTTAAAAAGAGCGTAGGAGACTGAAATGGAATCTTATAGAGGTGTTTAAGATTATGACAGGCATGGTAGGGTGAATATACTCAATCTTTTTCCCAACGGTTGGAGAATCAAGGAACAGAGGGCAGCAGATTAAGGTTAGAGGGGAAAGAATAAAAGGGAACCCGAGGGGAAACTTTTTATACAGAGGGTGGTACGCATATGGAATGGGCTGGCTGAGGAGTGATTGAGGCGGGTACATTAACAACATTTAAAGGACATTTGGACAAATATATGGATAGGAAAGGATTAGAAGGATATGGGCCAAGTGCAGGGAAATAGGATTAGCATGAATGGTCATTTTGGTCAGCATGGGCCAGTTTCGGCTGAAGGGCCTGTCTCCACGCTGTAGGACTTCCCAGTGCCTGTGTGGGTTTCCTCTGGGTGCTCCAGTTTCCTCCCACACTCCAAAGAGGTGTAGCTTAGGGTGGATTAGCCATGCTAAATTGCTCCAAGTGTCCAGGGATGTGCAGGCTAGGTGGATCAGCTGTGGGAAATGCAGGGTTACAGGGGAAGGGCTGGGTTAGGGTGGGACACTCTTTGGAGGGTCAGTGCAGACTCAGCGAGGCATGTGGCCTCTACCTGCACTGTAAGGATTTCACGACCCTACCAATTCCCAACTGCAAGACTAAGCCTCATATCTCCTACTAGGAAACGCTCATACCCGCACCAACGAAGAATTGTACGGAAACGGAGGAACAGGAAGAATGAGGATGCACGGGGACGTGGCGAACACTCAGCTCATGTGTTGTCGAGGTGTGGACCCAGAGAGGAAAGATTGTGCCTCTGGACTGAGGCACAGTCACAGCACACTGCCAAAACAATAAAAATACAGAGAGGGAGTGCAGCCAGACAGGATGAGAAACTGCCTTGGTTAGGATTACATCCGTTGGGAGTCCAGAAGAACGGGGTGGGCAGGGAGATGTCATAGACACCTACAAAGTTCTCAACAGGACGAGATGGGGGTAAACACAGGAAGGATATTCCCCGATGACGGGAACCAGGAACCGGGGTGGTGGGGGGGGGGGGGGGGGAAGAAAGAGGGTCACGGTCTAAGGAGAGACGTGATAGGATAGAGAGGATGAGAAATGTCTTCACCCAGAGAGTGGGGAGCCTGGGGAATTCTCGGCCACAGAACGTGGTTGAGGCCAGTCCTTTGTCTGTCCAACTGTTCTTCTCCTCCTTTGGCCTCTATTCCCATCTATCGTTTACTCCCTCCCCCCCCCACTACTCAACCTTCAATAAACAGATATTTTCCTGGCCACTGTCAGCTCTGAGGAGGAGTCACTTGATGCGAAATGTTAACACTGATAAGAGACCTGCTTAGCCTTTCCAGCAACATCTGTTTTTTGTGAGCATGTATGCTGAGGCCAGAATATTGACTGTTTTTGAGAATTAATGAGACATGGATCTTGGAACTAAAAGGGGTGAAAGCAGGAATGGGGGGGACAGAGTTGGATGATCTGTGTGGAGTTTGCACATTCTCCCCGTGTCTGCGTGGGTTTCCTCCGGGTGCTCCAATTTCCTCCCACAGTCCAAAGATGTGCAGGTTAGGGTGAATTGGCCATGCTAAATTGTCCATATAGTGTTAGGTGAAGGGGTAAATATAGGGGAATGGGTCTGGGTAGGTTGCTCTTCGGAGAGTCGGTGTGGACTTGTTGGGCCGAACAGCCCATTTACACCGTGTGAGTAATCTAAAACCACAATCATATTGATCGCTGGCTCAGACATAAAGAACCAAATGGCCTCTCCCTGCTCCTATTTTCTAGGTTTCTACAAAAACACTGGGACATCACGTGCAGGCACAGTATCAGATAAGCGAAGACTTTTGTTTCAAATCAACAGGAGATGGCCACGTCTCATTTTCCAAGCCAGAGATAAGCCCTGGAAGCCTTGGGTGTTTTTTTGTTGTGGCAAATATCATCTCAGCAGGGACTCCATGGTTCAATCAGTAGAAGTAAACCACAAAAATTAGCTGTGCTTCACGAATCCGGCTTCACTTACAAGACTGTGCTACAACCCAAGTTATCCAGCTCCTTGAAACACAGAGGGGAACAGCCCACACAGTTCAAGGGAGAAGCAACTGGGTAAGATGAACATCTAAACTCAAACCAAAAAGAGGAAACTGGGGGGAAAAAAAATGGTGCAGAAACAGATAATGCTGGAAAAACTCAACAGGCTCTGATAGCATCTGTGGAGAGAACGCAAACCTAACATTTCTGGGACCACTGACCCTCCCTCTGAACATTGGACCCGAAACTTTAACGGATTTCTCTCTATGGACGTTGCCGGACTGTCAGAGTTTCTCCAGCAATTTCTCTGGTGTCCAATATCCAGCATTTGCAGTTCTTTCGGTTTTGAAAAGAGTTTGGGGCGAGGGCAAGGGGGGTGAGCTTAAAAACAGGAGGAGAGGAGGATTTGGGCTGGGAAGGAAGGGTTTGGGGAGGGGGGGACATCTGGCCATTGAGATATTGGACGAAGGAGAGACATTGGAGGTGAAGGGAGGTGGGTTTTCTTGGGGGGGGGGGGGGGGGGGGGAGAAAGAGAGGGAGGGGGAAAGGAGTTGGAGATAATTCCCCAGCAGTCTTGTGATGTTATCCTACAAGCGTAAGCAAGATGATAGCCCAGTAGGGGTCCTCCAAAACCTGCGAGTCCAGATCAGTTATTTCAGATTAAGGCAGGCACCAAACACACTACAAAATGGGACTAGCATTAGCAAGTTGCCCACACAGCTCAGAACTTGGATAGGGGGACTCGGTATAACAGCAGGGACTGACAGCTGGGAATAGCTTTGGATGAAAACAGAGGGAGCATCTATTGCATGGAAGTGGAGGAGGGGGACAAGCCAACAGCCGAGATTCAAGAACTCCATACATTCTCTGTCTCGATTTCCCGCTGCCTCAGGAAGGCAGCCAGTATAATCAAAGACCCCTCCCACCCGGGTTATACGTTCTTCACTCTGTTCCATCGGGCAGAAAGGTACAGAAGTTTGAGAAGACGTACCAACTGATTCAAGAGCAGCTTCTTCCCCGCTGTGACCAGACTCATATTAGAGTTGATCTTCCACCTTCTCTTGCAACTGTAAGACTATATTCTGCCTTCTGTTCCATTGCCCTGAAGTATTTATGCAAGGCATAATCTGTCTGGTTTAGCGCGCAAAACAATACATTTCACTGCATCTCGGTCCATGTGACAGTCATAATTCAAATTCGGTGTACCTCCCGAGAGATTGGGACTTTATCTTGGACCTTCTGGCCCAGGGATAGGGACACTACCACTGGACCACACTAATACAACAGATAATGTACACAGATCTAAGCACGTTAACAAACTTCCGAGTACAGTTGCTTCCATTTGGAAAAACATCCAGAGTCTCGCCTTGTGTAAAGGGCAATTTGGACATGTGCATGCAAAACCAACGAGGTGGTCTGAAGAGGGTACATACAGGGGGGTGTCAGTGCTACCCTTCACAAGAGAAGGGTGAGCCAGGGGTCATTGTTTTAAGGTCAAGGGTTACCAATTTTAAAAAAAAAGAGGCCAGTTTCTCTATCACTGGGAGAGAAAAGGCCATCCACAAGGCACAATTCAGGAGTGTGAGGGAATTACCACCCCCCCCCCGCTTTCCCCGGATGGGGGTAGCTCCAATAACATTCAAGAAGCTCGATACCATCCACAAAGCAGTCCCTGCTTGATTGGCACCACATCCACTCCCTCTCCCACTGACGCTCAGCAGCAGCAACAGCACAGACTGTCTACAAGACGCGCAGCAGAAATTCACCAAAGATCCTCAGGCAGCACCTTCCAAAAGCACAACCACTTCCATCTAGAAGGACCACAGCAGCAGATACATGGGAACACCAGCCCCTGCAAGTTCCCCTCAGAGTCCCTCGCCACCCTGACTTGGAAATACATTTGCTGTTCCTTCAGTGTTGCTTAATCAGAATCCTGGAATTCCCTCTCAGGTCACTGCGTAATGTCAACCTACAGTAGGTGGACTGCAGCAGTTCAAGTCGGCAGCTCACTCCTAACCTTCTCAAGGGGCGATAAATGCTGGCCCAGCCAGCGACGCCCACATCCCACAAAATGAATTTTGTAAAATCTGGAACTCTGAAATGGCAATGGAAGCAGACTCTTTGAATTACCGTGGTTTTTTAAAAAAAAGCAGGTAGATGGAATCCTGTTAAACGAGGCGGCAAACGTTATTGGAGTAGGCCGGTGTGAGAGTGTTTAAGGTCGCAAAGTGATCAGCCATGATCATTCTGAATGGCAGGAGCAGGCTCAAGGGGCCAAATGGCCTTTTCATGCTCCTTATTTATACACGAGGTACACTTAATGTAGCAGAAACAATACCAAGTCACTTCATAGAGTTTTATCAAACACGAGTCGCTATGGTGTTAGGGCTCATGGGCGGGATGGTGACTCAGAGGTTAGCGCTGCTGCCTCTCAGTGCCAGGGACTGGGGTTCGATTCCACCCTCGGGTGACTGTCTGTGTGGAGTTTGCCCGTCCTCCCAGTGTCTGTGTGGGTTTCCTCCCATAGTCCGAAGACGTGGGCCATGCTAAATGGACTAGAGTGTTCAGGGATGTGTAGGTTAGGGTGAACTGGCCATGCTAAATTGCCCAGAGTGCTCAGGGATGTGCAATAGTCAGGAGTGAATACAGGGTAGGGAAATGGGTCTAAGTGGGTTACCCTTCAGAGGGTCAGTGTGGACTGGTTGGGCCGAAGATCCTGTTTCCACACTGTAGGGATTCTAATTCAGGCAAGCTTTTTCCAAGGAGGCTATAACATATTCGGCCCAACACATCTACTCTCCCATTCTCCACTTTAATCCCCTCAATAATCAAAAAAACCTCTCCCTGTCTCAAAGATGCTCATCATCTTGGCCTCCGCAGTCCTCTGTGGCAATGAGTTTCACAGATTCACCAGCTTCCGGCTGAAGGAAGTCCTCCCCGAGGGAATTCCAGAACTTGGGGCATGCCAGAAGACAGGGATGTCAAGGATGGAAGCTAGGGGTGCCCCGGGAGGCTGGAATTGGAGGGACGTGGAGATCAAGACAGCAACCGTTGTGACAAAGGGTCGAATGGAGAAAGAGCAAGCATCTCTTTCAGACCCTTGTTTGCGCATCTCCAGCTCACCTGAACTTTAAAAAAAAAACAAGTCAGGCCAGATAATAGAAACATTGTCCGTGGCACAGTGGTTCAGTGGCTAGCACTGCTGCCTCACAGCGCCAGGGACCCGGGTTCGATTCCTGCCTCGGGCAACTGTCTAAAGTTGGATTTTGCACCTTCTCCCAGTGTCTGCGTGGGTTTCCTCCGGTTTCCTCCCACAGTCCAAAGATGTGCAGATTAGGTGAATTGGCCATAGTGTACAGGGATGAGAAGGTTAGGTGCATTAGTCATGGGTAAATGTAGTGTGATAGGGTAGGGGAATGGGTCAGAGTGGGTTACTCTTCAGAGGGTCAGCGTGAACTTGTTGGGCCGAAGGGTCTGTTTCCACACTGAAGGGATTCGAAGAAACAGCAACACTGCCTCCGTTACTTCAGGGGTGAGGCAGCTTAAGGGAGCGTGCAGAAAAACATTCCCTGGTAATAAGGACATGAAGAAGCTGGGTTCAAGAAAAGATGCAATGGAGACTTTCAGCATAACTACCCGGCCCCTGAGTAAAGCAGGAGAGAACTGTCCCAGTTGGTGGAAGGAAATAAAAAAGATGGGGGATATTATTTGCAAGGGAAATGCTACAAAATAAAAAAAAACAAAAATGAGGAAAAATTGTTGGTAATCTTTAAAAAAAAAAGGAAGAATAAAAACACTGAAACGGGATCCAGAACAAGCTGCCCAAGGAGTGGAGACAGATACGCTTGTGGTTTTGAGAGGGGTGGGAGGTGGAGGGAGGAAGAAGAAAAGCAAAAAGGGGAACTAGAGAATTATCTACAGAAGAGGAAATTTGTAGAGCTGCAGGAAAAGAAAGAAAGAAAGAAAGAAAGAGAGAGAGGCAGAGACAGAGACAGACTGGGAATGGGAGTGGGGCAAATTGGGTCGCTCCTACAGAAGGCTAGCAGCAGCACATTGGGCTGAATGCCCCCCTCCTGTGCCGTTAGCATGCAAAGGATCTGCCTAAGGTAAATGAAGTGTGTTAGCTCGGTATTATAGAGCATGAAAAGAGAGAGAGAGAGAGAGAGAGAGAGAGAGAGAGAGAGAGGGGAGAGAGAGAGAGAGAGAGAGAGAAAAACACAGACAATCTTATAAGGGAGCAGGTTAACCAACAAGCTTATGAGAATTCGGCGCTCAAATGATCCTGAACACAGCAATAAAACAAAAAGTAAAAACAACTTACTTCCTGTGTCGCGTTTGCGTGGCCCCTTTGGTTTGTGCAGGGTTGCTGCCCAATGTTCCTGCCATGTTCCCCTCTGTCCTCTGCTACACTGCCAGCGTCGGGTGTTAAACCATCCAGCTAACAGGGTGGACCACCCTCTCACTCTACCCCTCTCCAAAACACACCCTGTTCTCTGCTCAGAGCAGCAAGCGGGAGGTGAACGGGTCTGCCCGGGTGACAGGAAAACGCGCAAGATCTCAGTCGCAGATACAAGCGACATCCTCCTGGCCAATGCCGCGCCTGGTACGTTACCTCACCCCTGTGCTCCCCGCAGTGGCCCTCTGCGGTTGGCAGCTACAATGTGCATTTGCATAGCACCGTCCAAGGCCCCCACAGAGCCAGTGATCAGTCAAAAGAGGTAAAATGCAGGCAGTCCCCAGCTTATGAATGCCCAGCATCCCACCCAAGGGCACGTCCACGTTAAATTTAAAACACGTGAATGCTTACCGACGAAAGACTACTTTACGCCGTACTGTGTTCCAATGTGTCAGCTTACATACAGACTCGAGAATGGGACATTCGTAACCTAGAGACTGCAGATGCTGGAAATCTGAAAACAGAACAGTGGAGAAACTCAGCAGAAACAGTTGCCAGTGTGGTGCAACTGAGTTCTCCAAGTGCTCTCCGCATCTGACGAGTGAGCTTGGTTTTATAAGGAGCTTCCTGAAAAAGGTGGAGTGGGCTTCTTACCACCAGCACGAGGACTGCAGTGAATTCAAGAAGGGATAAGCAGGAAATGGAGCCTAGAACCTGGTGTTATTCACTGTCAAACAGTGTTGGGTTTATTTGAAACCACAAGCGTTCAGAGAGCTGCTCTGTCATCAAGTGAAGTCTTCACCTGAAGGAGCAGCGTTCCAAGAGCTTGTGATTTCAAATCAGTCCGTTGGATTACAACACTGGTGTCATGCAATTTTGCCCACTCCAATGCAACATCGACAGCTCCACATCAATCTGCGTTAATTAGTACAACACTTCTTATTGGAAGGATGTTGTGAAACTTGAAAGGGTTCAGAAAAGATTTATAAGGATGCTGCCAGGATTTGAGCTACAAGGAGGCTGAACAGGCTGGGGCTGTTTTACCTGGTGCTCCAAGGGGTGACCTTACAGAGGTTTACAAAATTATGAGGAGCATAGGGTAAATAGGCAAAGTTCTCTGGGGTCAGGGAGTCCAGAACTAGAGGGCATACGTTTAGGGTGAGAGGGGAAAGATATAAGAGAGACCTACTGGGCAACGTTTTCACACAGAGGGTGGCACGTGTATGGAATGAGCTGCCAGAGGAAGTGGTGGAGGCTGGTACAATTGCAACATTTAAGAGGCATTTGGATGGGTATATGAATAGGTAGGGTTTGGAGGGATATGGGCCGGGTACCGGCAGGTGGGACTAGATTGGGTTGGGATATCTGGTCAACTTGGACGGGTTGGACCGAAGGGTCTGACATAAGAGGAGGGTGTAAAGGTGTCAGACTCCATCATACCTCAGATTACTTGAAGCATGACACTCTGCCAGTCAGATGCTGTTCTGCTGCAATCCAACAGCTTAGTGTTAGCCTAGACACTGACATGCCTGAGGAATGTAATGTCTGTACATCATACTTAGTTGCAATAAAACTCTGGATTCTTCAATGCCCCAATATCCACCTGCAGTTTCTTATGTTAAGATGAACGTCGGATAAATCAGTCTCCTCATGGAAAATACACACCACATTCGGTGTTTCCCACTTTCCCAAATGTATCTATTTATTTTTAAAACTCACAGACTGTCAGTGAAGGTGTTGAAAGTCCACTGTATAAAGCACGGGGACAGATTCCTGCTTGCTAGCCAATGATCCCTGTCGAAATTGGGGTGAACACTCACTCTGACGCGGGTTGTGAAACCTCTGCAGTTGAAATAGTCCACAAGTTCCATTGCGGTTGCTGAGAAACAACAGTCAATTCAGCCCACAGCACATCGTAGTCTAACACACCTGAAGACAATAGCCTAGGCGACAAGTCTTGCAATGCAGAAGGCAAGACAGCTGGTACAAAACAGAAAAATAGGAATGGGAGTAGGCCGTTCAGTCCTTTGAGCCTAGCCCTGCTATTCCAATATGATCATAGTTGTTCATCCAACTCAGGGCACCGTCGCTACTTTTGCCCCGTACCCTTTGATCACCCTTAGCCCAGAGAGCTACACTCAACGCTGGAAAATATTCAACATCTTTGCCCTCGACTGTGTGCTGTGGCAGAGTAGTCCACAGACTCTCTCGTCTCCAGGCGATGGAATCTCTCCTCCTCTCAAGCTAGACAGCAGAGTTCAAACCCCACCAGGGCGTTGGAGATCAGGAGGGCGACAAGCTGAGCCCAGAGGAACGAAGAGGATGAGAGGGAGGGGAGATGAAGACAAAGAGGAGAACTTTCAAAAAGTAGTAGTAGTAGTAGTAATGAACACATGACCCCATCAAGTCACAGATTAATTAGTTCAAATTGCAGGCAAGAGGTGGCAATGGACTAGGGGTATCATCCCTCAACTATTAATCTAGAAACTTGATTAAGGTTCTGGGGACCCGGGTCTGAATCCTGCCATGGCAGATGGTGGAATTTGAATTCGACAAAACATACCTGGAATTATGGTCTAATGGTGACCATGAATCCACTACCTCTGGCAGACTCTGACCAGCCTCTGCATGAAAACAATTGCCCCTCTGGACCTTTTAGTATCTCTCCCCTCAAACCCATGCCCTGTAGTTTTCCACTCCCCTAAGTGGGGGTGGGAGGGGGGGGGGGGGGGGGGAAGATGCTGGCTATCTAACCTTTTCTACGTCACTCATGATTTTATCGACTTCTGTAAAGGTCACCCCTCAGTCTCCTAAGCTCCAGGAGAAAAAGAGTCCCAGCATATCCAACCTCTCCATTTAACATGGATCTTCCAGTCCAGGTACCAAATTTCCTGCACCCTTTCTAGTTTAATAATATCCTTTCTATTGTAGGGCACCCAGAAAGGCGCACAGTATTCCAAATGTGACCTCAGCCACATCTTGCACAGCTGCAACAAGGCATCCCAAACAGTGCTCTGACCAATAAAAGCAAGTGTGCCAAGTGTTACCTTCATCTTTCGGACAAGTGGAACAGATAAACCGCGATGGGTTCAATACTAAACACCAGCATGTGTTGACCATCTGGACATCTCCTGTGCTGTGCAGGGATCCCTGCCTCAGTCCAGCATCAACTAAGGCTTCAGAGAACACACTTGGCTCCTGCTTCGATGTTCTGGCTTATGGAGAACAGAATTTTTTTTTTTTAAAAACACACATTGGTGTCGAGCCACAGCCAGAGACGTCACTGGTTACTAAGAGTCAATGCAACAAGTAAGCTTTGTTATTCTATTATTCTTTTAATAACCTCCCCCACCCATAAATAAAAATCAACATCTCTCTCCCCCTCTCTCTTCTCAGCACTGACAACACAACCATTACAGTATGGTCTAACTTAGCCTGCACACAACATAGCTGTTGTGGGTTTGGGGCCCACGGGACAACACATTGGCACAGTTCATAGACTTGTACAACATGGAAACAGACCTTGGAGTCCAACTCATTCGGGATATATGAATGGGAAGGGTTTTAGAGGGATGTGGACCAAATGCTGGCAAATGGGACATTTGCTGACTCGCAGGAGGGAACAGAGTACATGGAGAGGAAGGGTTTTGAGGAATGTGGACCAAGTGCTGGTGAGTGGGACTCGACGAGGTTGGGATACCGGGTTGGCATGGATGAGTTGGATTGAAGGTTCGGTTTCCACACGGTACAGCTCCATGACTCTATATCTTAAATTAATCGAGTGCCATTTGCCAGCAGTTGCCCATATCTGGCTAAACCCTTCCACTCCATGTACCCAGTTCCCTCCTGCAAGTCAGCATTACTCAACAGGGTTGGAATCTCAGAACCTATTTGGTCTAACGTGAGACTTGAGCCACACAACGGTGCAGGACAGCAGGATATCACTGTGGGCCTTGTAGGTTTTGTGATGGTACAGTCAGACCCTATGCCTCTCATGCGCACAGCTCCCAAACGCACCCTACTGCTCCTCGAAGACCTGCCTTCACCTATGTTTAGATTACCTACAGTGTGGAAACAGGCCCTACGGCTCAACAAGTCCACACCGACCCACCGAAGCGCACCCACCCAGAGCCATTCCCCTACACCTAACACTACAGGCAATTTAGCATGGCCAATTCACCTAACCTGCACATTTTTGGACTGTGGGAGGAAACCTGAGTACCTGGAGGAAACCCACGCAGACAAGGGGAGAATGCGCAAACTCCACACAGGTCAATTGCTGAGGTGGGAACTGAACCCGGGTCTCTGGTGCTGTGAGGCAGCAGTGCTAACCACTGTGCCACCATGCGTCCAGTCCCCACTCGGAAAGTCAAGTGCTGACTCTACCACCACCCTTTAAGTAAATGTGATCTTAACAGCTCTCGCACTGAACGCTCTGAGAAAAAAAAATACCCCTCTGGACCTTTTCATATCATTCCCCTAACAATGTGAGACAGGAGAGATAAAGTGAGATTTCCATGCCACCTCACCTGTTTTGCCCCATCGATCAGCACAAATCACACGCTGGTAAAAACAATGACTGCAGATGCTGAAAACCAAATACTGGATTAGTGGTGCTGGAAGAGCACAGCAGTTCAGGCAGCATCCAATGAGCAGCGAAATCGACGTTTCGGGCCAAAGCCCTTCATCAGGAATAAAGGCAGTGAGCCTGAAGCGTGGAGAGATAAGCTAGAGGAGGGTGGGGGTGGGGAGAGAGTAGCATAGAGTACAATGGGTGAGTGGGGGAGGAGATGAAGGTGATAGGTCAAGGAGGAGAGGGTGGAGTGGATAGGTGGAAAAGAAGATAGGCAGGTCGGACAAGTTTTGGGGACAGTAACTGAGCTGGAAGTTTGAAACTAGGATGAGGTGGGGGGATGGGAAATGAGGAAACTGTTGAAGTCCACATTGATGCCCTGGGGTTGAAGTGTTCCGAGGCGGAAGATGAGGCGTTCTTCCTCCAGGCGTCTGGTGGTGAGGGAGCGGCGGTGAAGGAGGCCAAGGACCTCCACGTCCTCGGCAGAGTGGGAGGGGGAGTTGAAATGTTGGGCCACGGGGCGGTTTGGTTGATTGGTGCGGGTGTCTCGGAGATGTTCCCTAAAGCGCTCTGCTAGGAGGCGCAAATCACACGCTGTCTCTCTGAATGCTCCAACAGTGTTAACGGTTTTCCCTTATTTACCCCATCTAGCTCACACTTACTCTTCTGTGGAAATTTACTCCCAATTGCTCTAGGCAGACAGGCAATAATTAGCCAGAAGCCTCTGACTCTCTTTTGATCAGAAATAATTGAAGGGAGCTCACAGTGCAGTGATCATACCCTCAAAGGGACCTTATAACAAAATGAGTGTCTCTACCTTTGAAACAGGAGGCTTCACGTAACTATAAGTGGGTCCAAGTATTAACTCATCAAGGTAAATGCTGACAATTCTTCACCCATGGTTGGAGTTTACTTACTTGCAATAGAAGTTGCCCTGGTTAATTTGGACAGAAACCTATTCTGTACTTAATCAGCCTGGGGGTGGTTTATGTAGGAAGAGGGAAGGGGAAAAGAGGTGGGGGAAGGGGAAAAGAGGTGGGGGAAGGGGAAAAGAGGTGGGGGAAGGGGAAAAGAGGTGGGGGAAGGGGGGGGGGGCGGGTGCTGAGAGCTGAGAAAGAGAAGGAAGAGGGCAAGAATGAATCACAGAATCTCTACAGTGTGGAACAGGCCATTTGTCCACACCGACCCTCCGAAGAGCATCCCACACAGACCCAACCAATCCTTATAACCCTGCATTTCCCATAGCTATCCCACCCTAACCTGCTCATCCCTGGGCACTCTGGGACAATTCAGCATGGCCAATCCACCCTAACCTGCACATCTTTGGACTGTGGGAGGAAACCCACACAGACATGGGGAGAACTTGCCATCTCCACACAGACAGCTGCCCAAGGCTGGAATTGAACCCCAGTCCCTGACACTGCGAGGCAGCAGTGCTAACCACTGAGACACTGTGCCTCCCCAAAATACAAGGAGCTGAGCTGCTGTCAAACACCGTGAGCCAGACGGGATATAAACTGAATCTTCTGAACGAGAGTCAGTCAAGAGGCAGAGGAGAAAGGTGTGCGCTTGGGGTGGGGGAGCAGGAGGGGAGAGCGACAAAGAGAAGGAGAGCGAGAGAGTGGGGGATAGGAGGAGAAAGAGAAGGGAGAGGGATGAGAGTGTAGGGGGTGGGAGGTGAGAAAGAGAAGGGAGGGGAGACAGAGAGAAAGGAGGGAGTGGGAGTAGGGGGAATGAAGGAAGGGAGAGTGTAAGGGGTGGGAAGAGGGAGAAGAAAGAGACAAGGGAGGAGGTGAGATTGAGAGGGGTAGGAGGTGAAAGAGAAGGTTGGGGGGGGGGGGGGGGTGTGGAGAAGGAATGGAGCGCTGCACAATTAGCAGATTGGGATTCAAGATGAACAGCCCTGAAAACAAGAGCAGTGGCACCAGCCACTTTGGCATCGTCTCTTTCCAATTCCACATACACTGCAAATTTATTGTGACATCGCAGATTGTGACATATTCCAGTGCAGTTCCACTTTCCACAGTGACCAACACGGGAGGTTTCAGAATGTACTTTCACAACATGTTACTAATCAAGAATATTACAGCATCAAAAGACACTTCATTTGGTGTAGTGGGGGGGGGGGGGGGGGGGGAGGATGGTGGGGAGAGGTTTGGGGAAGCGGTGATTAGGCACATGCTAGTATTTGGTCGGATACATGCAGAGATTTGCTGGGGCTCTGGAAACGGCCAAAAAAGGGGAAGTGGTGAAATTGCCGATAGCTTTGGGGTGGAGATGGGGGGGGGGGGGCACACAAATTTGACACAGAGAGACAGTCATCGGAAGATAGAATCGAACCCGGTTTCCTGGCGCTTTGAAGCAGCAGTGCTAAACACAGCCACTATGCCACCTTTGGTGGAGGTTTAGTGAGCATCCAGCCCAGAGTCGAACCCAGCAGCACAGCCACTCCCCTATAAACAGCCACATTGGGTACTCCACAGTGGGGTGTGCATCAGATGGGTTTGCAATGCAAATGAGCCCTTCCTTTCATCCGGGAAAGTGCGAAGAACCTCATACCACCAGGGGAACTGGCTGTTTGGCCTTCTGCTCTGTGCTGGTGTTTTATGGCCTAACACAAAAGTATCCCTGTGAGGTTGAGTCACGAAGAGAGATTACACAACAGAGGCCAGAGTCAGGAAGGAGCGTCCTAACTCAAAGTCTTCAAGATAGGAACAGGTACAGACAGGGTCAATAAAGGTAAACTATTTTTTAGCACTGCTGCTTCACAGCATCAGGGTTCAATTCCAGCCACAGGTGACTGTCTGTGTGGAGTTTGTACATTTTTATTAAATTTACTTTTGTTAATAAATGTAAGAAAGCTGCTCTCTGTACAGTACCTCCCTCAGAAAGCTCCTGTGTCGAGAGCTGGCATTGGTGCAGTACGACCTGGAGATTTCAGCACGTGCACAGAATGGAGTGGGTGAACAGATACCTGCCGGAATCACGTTCTTCCCAACGTAGGCAAGCGCTCCCCAGAGTACAGTTCCCTCATTCTTCAACGACGTTAAAGTCAAATCGCTCTGCCCAGAAAAGCGTGCAATCCCCGAACCACCCATACAAGGCAACAGAAGATCACAGTCACATGGCAATGTTAATGATTCTATAACACCTTGACAAGGTAGCAGACAATGACACATCCCACCCAGATCGTCCCAACGCCTTCCATGCTCGCTTTGAGCAGAATTTTGGCGGAGAGGTAACACCTCTTCTAAGAACTCCTGACGAACCTAACCCATCGGTCATTGCATCAGAGGTCAGATCAGTTTTCCTTCATGTGAATCCAAGGAAAGCGATGGGACCAGACGGAGTACCAGGCCATGCACTCAGAGCATGCGCAGGTCAACTGGCAGAGGTCTTCTCGGACATCTTCAACCTCTCCCTGCAGCAGGCCACTGTCCCTGCCTGTTTCAGGAGAGCCAACATCATCCCTGTGCCTAAGAAGGCTCATGCAGCATGTCTCAATGCCTACCGTCCAGCAGCCCTCACCTCGGTGGTCATGAAGTGCTTGGAAAGGCTGGTCATGGCAAGGGCTTTTGCCCGAAACATCGATTTCGCTGCTCGTTGGATGCTGCCTGAACTGCTGTGCTCTTCCAGCACCACTAATCCAGTATTTGGTTTTCAGCATCTGCAGTCATTGTTTTTACCTTGGTCATGGCATTAATCAACTTCAGCCTCCCGACTACTCTTGACCCACTCCAGTCTGCCTATCGGACCAACAGACCCACATCAGATGCCCTATCACTTGCCCTTCACTCCTCCCTAGAACATCTTGACACCAAAAACAGCTACGTAAGAATCCTACTCATTGATTACAGTTCAGCCGTCAACACTATTATCCCCCTGAGACTGATGACTAAACTTAGTGATCTTGGACTAAGCCCCACTCTCTGCAACTGGATCCTCAGTTTCCTGACCCGCAGGCCACAATCAGTGAAGACTGGGGACAATATTTCATCCTCACTAACACTCAACACTGGAGCCCCCCAGGGGTGCATACTCAGCCCCCTACTGTGCTCATTGTATACCCATGACTGCATCGCCAAATACCAGACTAATGCCATTTACAAGTTCACTGATGACACCACCAGAGTCGGTCGAATCACAGATGGCGACGAAACAGACTTCAGACGGGAGGTGGAAGACTTGGAAAAATGGTGCACTGAGAACAAACGAGCTCTCAATGCTGGCAAAACCAAGGAACTTGTTACTGACTTTTGACAGGATGTTACTCATGCCCTCCCCACTACACATTAACAGCACAGAGGTGGAACGAGTGGAGAGCGTCAAGCTCCTGGGAGTGGTTAACCACAACAAGCTTTCTTGGACTCTTCATGTGAATGCACTGGTTACAAAGGCTCAACAACGTCTCTTCTTCCTCAGGCAGCTGAGGAAATTTGACATGATGGCGAATACCCTTGCCAACTTTTATAGGTGCGCCATCGAGAGCATTCTACCTGGTATGGCAATTGTAATATTCAAGATCAGAGACTGTTACAGAGAGCGGTGAACTCAGCCTGGACAATCAATCACAAAGCCAACCTCCCATCTACCAGGGAGGGAAGAATCCACCTACCAGGCCCACTGTCGAGGAAAGGCCACCAGCATTCTCGAAGATCCATCCCACCCTGGCAATGTTTTTCCTACAACTTCTACCATCGGGGAGAAGATACAGAAGCCTGAACACACGCACCAGCCAGTGTCTACCGCACTGTTGTTAGAATACTGAATGGACTCGAGCGAGACACAGAGAGAGAGAGCAGAGACAGAAAGACACACACGCGCGCACACGCACACACACACGCACAGAGAGAGGAACAACAAAAAAAAGTCAGCAGCTAGTTCTTTATGGTCAACACAGTGGAGTTTTCAGATCTGGAAGGTCAGAGAATAATTTGCTCACCCATGACAGTTGGGTCAAAGAGAGGAAGGAAGTCAGGTGCTCACAACAATCTAAATGTCAAGCCAAATACAAGGTCAAGAGAGTTATATCCACTTCCCTTTTGAAAGCTACAATCAAATCTACTTTCGCCACTCTGAAGATCACCTAACTTGCTGAGCAAGTGAAAAAGCAGCCTCCTTGCCCCCCCCCCCCAATCCTTCTCTAGCTGCTGCTGACCAGAGTTCTCCTCAAGCAACGTCATCCTGTTGTGCCTGTCCTCTCAGCTTCCCCCACTAAAGCTCAAACTCCCACTGCTGCTGCTTGATGGGGTGTACCAAATCCCACACTTTAGCCGGGCGAGAACGGAGATGAGGGGAGTATTTCTTCCGCCAGAGGGTGGGGACTCTGTGGAACTCAATGCCACAGAGGGCTGTGGAGGACAAGTCATCGAGTGTCTCCGAGACAGAGATAGATGGGGGGCTTTTGATCAGTTAGGGGGAAATTGAGGGTTCTAGGGAAAGCAGGGGTTGAGAAACTTATTAGCCATGAGCTAATGACTGAGTTCTAGCAGCATGGTGGCTCATAGCACCAGGAACCGGGGTTCAATTCCAGCCTCGGGCAACTATCTGTGTGGAGTTTGCACAGTCTCCCTGTGTCGGTGTGGGTTTCCTCCGGATGCTCCAGTTTCCTTCCACAATCCAAAGTTGTGCAGGTTCGGGTGGATTGGTCATGCTAAATTGCCCCATAGTGTTCAGGGATGTATAGGACAGATGCATCAGTCAGAGGTAAATGTAGAGTGATAGTGTAAAGGAGTGGGTCTGGGTGGGTTACTCTTCGGAGGGTCGGTGTGGGATTGTTGGTCCAAAGGGCCTGCTTCCATACTGTAGGGATTCTATGAAATTCTGCTCCTACATGTCAATAGGTGCAGGAGTGAGGAGACTGCAGTTAAAGACAGTCGTCTGGGGGACAGGATAACTTCAATGATCTGACCAGAATGGGGCTATTCATCATGGAGATGGAAGACGGGACAGAGATGAAATTCGAAAGAGGGACAGAGTTGGTATGATCAGGGCAGTGGGGTGGGTGAGGACAGGAGGGATACATTTGACCCATGCGATTAGAGGGCACCAATTTAACATCACTGGCAATAGAAGATTTAACAGCATGGCCTGAGGAGATCCTTGTCCACACAGCCAGTCGCTAGATTCACAGAACACAGAAAAGGCCCTTCGGCCCATCAAGACTACACTCTCAGGACCACTCCATCCCAATTTCCTGCACTTGTCCCATACCCTTGAATGTTATATTTGAAGTGCCCATCCAAATATATTTTTTGAAATGTTTCTAGCCTCCACCACCTTCCCAGGCAGTGCATACCAGATTCCCAACACCCACAGTGAAAACATTTGTTCCCCATTTGTTCCCAAAACCCCTGCTCTTTATCCTTAAAATTATACCCCTCGTCACTGATCGCTTGACCAAGTGGAACAGCTGCTCTCTATCTACCCTGTTCCCATCCCCCCTCATAACCTTACACACCTCCAATCATAGAATTCCTACAGTGTGGAAACTGACCCTTCGGCCCAACAAGTCCACCCAGACTCATTCCCGTACCCTACATTTACCCCTGACTAATGTACATTAACCTACGCATCCCTGGGACAATTTAGCATGGCCAATTCACCTTAACTTGCCCATTTTTGGACTGTGGGAGGAAACCGGAGCACCCGGAGGAAACCCACGCAGACACAGGGAGAATTTGCAAACTCCACATAGACAGTCGCCAGAGGCTGGGATTGAACCAGTGCCCAGCTGCTGTGAAGCCGCAACACTAACCACTGAGCCACCGTGCCACCCCAATGCTCCCCCCCGCTCCGTTTTTTACTATCCTAAAAACAAAACAACCCAAGTCTATCTAGTCTCTCCTTGTAGCTTAATGTCTCCAACCCAGGCAACATCCTGGTTAACCTCCTCTGCACCACTTCCTGCAGACCAGAACCTCCCATCTGAAGGGGTGTTGGGATCCTCAGGTTAAGTGTACCACCAATCATTGTTTCTGTTTCTGGTGAAGAGCAACCCCCATCGCCCCCTGGGCCAATGGTGACTTGACCTTTTCTACAGTGAAAAACCATCCCAGACTCATACAAGTCAAACCCTCCATCCCTGGTAAATCTCTTCTGAACCTCCTCTAGTTTAATAATATCCTTCCTATAACAGTGCGACCAGAATTGGACATAGTGCTGCAGAAGAGGCCTCACCACCATCCTGTATAACCTCAACATGACATCCCAACTCTTGTACTCAAAAGATCTGAGCAATGAAGGCAAACTGGTGGAATTTAATAGCCTAACGGGCAACCATTGTTGTTAAAACCTCATCTGGTTCTCAAATGCCTTTGGGGAAGGAAAATCTTCCTCACCTGGCCTGGCCTATACGTGACTCCAGACTCTCAGCCAATGGGGTTCACTTTGACCTGCCCACTCAGTTCAGTTCAAAGGGGCAATTACAAACGAGCAACAAAAGCTGCGCTTGCCAACAATGCCCCATCCGCTAATTTTTTTATTTGAAAAAGACACAGGGAAAACACTCATTATACAAAGACCAGTTCAGGGCAGTATTGCCTCTCCTGAACTAGTTTGACTTGTTTTGTATCTGCTTGTGTGTATTGAGTGTAAACAATGTTGTAAAAGAGAAAGCATCTTCAGATTTCACTCAGTTACATCAGAAGCGGCAGCTCAGGTGTACATCACGACAAACTACTTGAGATTCAATACACTTGACAAGACTTGACAAGTTATTAATATCAAGTGCTGGCAAATGGGACTAGATTAATTTCGGGGTAGCATGGATGAGTTGGACTGAAGGGTCCATTTCCGTGCCGTACATCTGACTCGAAATGATCAAGTGGACCAGCAACGTTACCAATTCCTAAATGCCCCCTGAAGATGGTGGTTAGCTGCCTTCTTGAACCGCTGCAGTATACGTGCTGAAGGGAGACCCGCACTGTGCCACTGGGGATGGAGTTCCAGGATTCTGACCCCAGTGACACTCAGGAAGCAGCCGATATATTTCCAAATTGGGATGGTGAAGGAGTCGGAAGGGAACTTGTGGGAGGTGATGTTCCCCTGCATCTGCTGCCCTTCTCCTTCCAACTGGTTTGGAAGGTGTTGCCTTGTAGATGGCACACACTGCTGCAACTTAGCATCAGTGGTGAAGGGAGTGGACATTTGCGGATGTGGGGCCAATCAAGCGGGGGCTGCTTTTTCCTGATGTCGAGCTTTTTGAGTGTTGTTGGAGCTGTCCTCACCCAGGTAGGTGGGGAGCATTCCCTCACACTCCGGACTTGTGCCTGGTCAATGCTGGACAGGCTTTGGGAGAGTCAGTTGGTGAGTTAAAAGCTCATTTTTCACCATCCTCAATTGGCAATATATCGCCATTCTCCACTGAGTCAGAATCCTGGAACACACTCTCTAACAATGCTGTGTGGGTGTCCCTACACCACGAGGGACTCCAGTGGTTCAATAAGGCAGTTCACCATCTCCTCCAGGAGCAATTAAGGATGGGACATCAATGCTGTCGCAGCTGATGTCCCGTGGGTGAAGAAACAAACAGGAAATTAGATGGACACTTGATAGAAGTAAACTCAGGTTTAAGGCTTGAATAGTAATGGTGCTGGGGGAGGGTCTGGAACAGACCCTACACAAAACCACCTCTCCCAAGCACCCCCAGATCCCTAATCAAGGTGACTATCAGACTTCTCCTTTTGTGATCACGGGAATTTGTGAGGCAGCTGTACTAGGGGACCATGTGGCGGGCATTGCGATTGCTGGAAGATGAGGGAACTGGTGTGTGTGACTCTGTTTCCCGACTGGGGACAGGGGCAGAGTTGGAGGGAAGACAGCAGACAGATTTGAGCCTGCTTACTTTGGTCTCCCGCCCAATGTGAGGGCAGATGGAGGCAGCACGTTACAGCTCACACGGTGGTTCCCAGTTGCTTCGGACAACACACATTATCAAGGTGGTACAGTTTCCGATCACCTTGTCATCACTTGTCTGCCCAGCAACAGCCTCTCACTGGAAAGGCTGGGGAGGTCAAACCTCTTTAATTCATGGTATAGTTTGGGAGGGAGAGGGGTGGGTTGGGGGGCTAGTGGAGAGAACTATCAATGTCTTGCCAGCACCCTCCACCCACTGGGCCCCCTTCCACCTTAATGCATTGGTGCTGCTCCACTCCACATTTTGAATTGTTAGTGTGCTCACTCTCTCTCCATGGATGCTGCCTGGTCTGCTGTGATCTCCAACAGTTGTTGTTTTCAGTACAGATTCCAGCATCTGCAATAATTAGCTCCTACCCGTTTAATTCACGTCACAGACACATCTCACCCACACCACTACCCCCTCCTCCCCTAACCCATCAAATCCTGGAAGGGCTCCCATAGCCGAAGCTTCCAGATCAGGGCAGGAGACCCTCCGAACTGTGCCGTGGAAGAGACAGATCGTCAAGGATGGCTCAGTGGTTAGCACTGCTGCCTCCCAGTGCCAGGGACCTGGGTACGATCCCACCTTTGGGCGACTGTCTGTGTGGAGTTTGCGAGTTCTCCCCACGTCTGCGTGGGTTTCCTTCGGGTGCTCCGGTTTCCTCCCACAATCCCAAAGATTGCAGGTTCATGTGGATTGGCCAAGATAAATTGAGCCACAGTGTCCAGGGATGCGCAGGTTAGGGTGGTTTAGCCAGGGGAAACGCAGGGTTAGGGTGGGATGCTCGTCAGAGGGTTGGTGCAGACTCAACAGGTCAAATGGCCTCGAAATCTACACTGTGGAGATTCTAAACTCTAAGTCAGAGTGCAGTGTTTTAACCTGGGGAAAAAAAGCTCCCATATCTCAAACAGAAAATCATTCCAACTTCCAAGCTCATTCAAAAAGAAACAAGAATGATAGTTTCACTATTTTTAAATTTTCTTTGTCTAACAGAACACTCAGTCCAAGTAATAGGTTTATCACGCACACGGCTGCCCTCTTCAATTAGTCCCACAACCCCTCACTCTGCAGGTTCACCTCCTCCAACTCTATTCCCCTTGTAAACTTCCAACTGAATCTGCTCAAACTGCCCCATCAGGCAGCGTTTTCCATATCACAGTAAGTCACTTCTTAAAATAAAAAGAGATATTCTCATCTTTCACCAGCACTTTTGTGAACTACGTCAAGGCAGCTCCTTACCCCAGAGACTCTGACACATACTTTGGGGACAGGGGTCCAAATCCCAAACTCAGCTGGCAAAATTTCAAATCGAGGGAATTAATTTGGAATAAGCCTTTTTGTGTCCTAGCAACTGATTAATTGAACCAATTTTCTTGAGTAGTTCACATCAGGCAGCGTACACGCAGTCAGCCTGTGCTGGCAAAACCTCCCCCCCACACCCAAGAACATCTTCCATTCGCTGTGTTTCTGTAAATATTCAGCATCTGCTGTATAATCCAGTGTGCGTTAGCCGTTCCACCAAACCACACCGTCCCGATGAGAGGTTCCCACCTCCTCCTCTGACGCTGCCGACCCTGCTGTGTTTTTCCAGCTCCACACTTTATCCAGGTAAAAACAATGACTGCAGATGCTGGAAACCAGGTTCTGGATTAGTGGTGCTGGAAGAGCACAGCAGTTCAGGCAGCATCCAAGTAGCTTCGAAATCGACGTTTCAGGCAAAAGCCCTTTATTCCTGATGAATTCCTGATTAATTTAAGATATCTGGTCAGCATGGACAGGTTGGACTGAAGGGTCTGTTTCCATGCTGTACTTCTCTATGATTCTAAGTTGATGTTTCGGGCGCAACCCTTCTTCGGGACATCAACTTCCCCACCTGCTGATGCTGCCTGGCTTGCTGTGTTCTCCCAGACTCCCGCCTGTCAATCATGGTTTCAAATGTGGCATTCTTGCATTGATCCTGATGAGCACGAGATGAAAACAAATCAGCAATGGGCCCAACTTTCAGGTCATAACTGAGTACAAGTCTGCAGTTAGTCAGGTTGGATTGAGGCAAGGACCCATCATGTTGGTGTAGGCCTGGAGTCACGTATCTATCTATTTATAGATTCAGTGTAGAAAAGGCCCTTTGGTCCGTTGAGTCAGCACTGACTAACCACCACTGAAAGTGCTTTAATCCCAATTCCCTGCACTTGTCCCATACCCTTTAATGTTATGATAGTTGAAGTGCTCTTCCAAAATTTACTTTTTAAACAAAGGTTCCCAGCCTCCACCACCTTTCCAGGGGGTTCATTCCAGACTCCCACTGAGTGACAACGTTTTTTTTTCCACAAATTCCCTTCTGTCCCTCATCCTGAAACTATGCTTCCCCCTCATGAAGGGCCCTTCAACAGCTGCTTTCTATCCACCCTGGTCACACCCCTCATCGTCATGGATATGACTTTAACAAATAAATCTACATAGCTCCATGGTGTGGGGGTAAAGCAGTTTTGCTTAAACAACAGCACTTTTTAAAAAATATAACAAAATGGAATTGAAATTCTCAGATGTCCTGCGTAAGATTTAAAACACGATTAATGTTGTAATAGTTCAAATCACCATATTGCTGATCCAGTGACATAAACACCAGCCTTCCAATAACCTCTCCATCTCTTTCCAAGATTCAGACACTCTCAGTACCTCTTTGTAAACAACGTTTGATTCAGTATCCAAACCTTTATTTGGTGTCAATTCTTTCTTTGACAAAGCTCCCACGAAGCAACTTCAAATGACTTAAGAACTACTTACATTTGACCACGGGACATTTCAAAGCATTTTCAGCCACCAAAGTGCTGTCGCTACTAAAATGCAGGAAATGTCACCACTAATTACATGTGGCTGCTAACTGTTTTTTTGTATCAACAAGTTAACTCAGTGAGGCAGCTACCAGATGACCTGTTATCATGAGGCAGGGTGAGGGGTTAATATTTAACCAGGATACCATGGAAGAGCTCCCTCATGCCCATCTCCTATATTGTAGAATCCCTATGGTGTGGAAGCAGACCAATCAGCCCATCAAATTCACACTGACCCTTCCATACCCTATCTTTGTAAACCTGCATTTCCCATGGCTAAGCCACTGCACATCCTTGGACATTGCAAGGACAATCCACCCTAACCTGCACATCTTTGGACTGTGTGAGGTAACTGGAGCACCCAAAGGAAACCCATGTAGACACGGGGAGAATGTGCAAACTCCACACTGACGGTCGCTCGAGGGCGGAATCGAACCTGGGTCCCTGGCACTGTGAGGCAGCAGTGCTAACTTTATTGCTAATTATTACACACAGGAACTTATGTTCAGAAGAGGGAGGAAATGGGGCTCTCACCTGTCTCATCTGACAGATGGCACCTTTGTCTTGGGTGTGCTCCCTCAGGCACGGTGAAGCAGCAATTTACGTGACAAGGTTCTGAACTTGTAGAGACAGTGGCACAGACACACATGCACCCCCATTCTCTGCCTCTGAATTACACACCCCTCCCACACCAAAACACACTCTCCCTCAAGAGGTACTCAAACCCAGCACTCCCTTCCATTGAGAGAGAGAGAGACACACACAGACACACACACAGACACACACACACAGACACACACACACAGACACACACACACACACACACACACACACACACACACACACACACACACACACACACACACACACACACACACACACACACACACACACACAGACACACACACACACACACACACACACACACACACACACACACACAGACACACACACACACAGACACACACACACACAGACACACACACACACAGACACACACACACACAGACACACACACACACAGACACACACACACACAGACACACACACACACAGACACACACACACACAGACACACACACACACAGACACACACACACACACACAGACACACAGACACACAGACACACAGACACACAGACACACAGACACACAGACACACAGACACACAGACACACAGACACACAGACACACAGACACACAGACACACAGACACACAGGATTTGGGGCATTGTGGCTCAGTGGTTAGCACTGCTGCCTCACACGCCCAAGACTTGGGGTGATTCCACCAGCGGGTGACCGTCCGTGAGGAGTTTGCACATTCTCGCCCAGGTCTGGGTGGGTTTCTCCCGGGTGCTCTAGTTTCCCCACTTAGTCCAATGACGTGCAGGTTGGGGTGGATTGAACATGCTAAATTGCTCATAGTATTCAGGGACGTGCAGGCTAGGTGAATTAGCCAGGGGTAATGCAGGGATGGGAGTTAATCTGTGTGGGATGCTCTTCAGGGTGTCAGTTTAAAAAGGATGGGCTGAATGGCCTGCTTCCACACTGCAGAGATTCTATGATTCTTTTTTTATGAGAGACAAACTCTCCTGCCAGACACAGACACACACCAAAGTTAAAGGGCAATGTACAGCCCAGGAAATATGTCCATGAACCCCTCGAGCAACAGAACCCACTCGAATTGCATAGACCATCATTTCTTGGTGTGGACACTCGAACAGACGGTTAGAAATGTGTTAGGATCCTACCACAAGGCATCTTCGCTGCAGTAACCTACTACACACTGTCCTTGTCACTACACACAATGGAACATGACAGATCAGCCTGAAGGGATTCAGCATTGTACTCAGCTTTACAGTCAATGTTCAGATACACGTCAAAATGGAAGCAGGGCTGACTGGACCTCCCCTAGGCACATCTGGTACCTGCAAACATGTCCTGGGGATGGACAACTGCTCCGCCAGCACAGGGCTGATCAGAAACAAAAACAGTACAAGCTCAAAAGCATCAGGAGACCATTAACAATGACCATCAAATAAGCATTCATCGAGCAACTTCAATGTAACAACATGCCCCAATGCGTTTCCACAAGGACCTCCTCCAACAATATTTAACGTGGGTGCTCACTGGATATTAGCAGAAATATTATTGAAATGTACAACTGAGAGCAGTGATGCTTGTGGCAGTGTCCCTACCTCTGGGCTATGACCATGCCCCAGCTGCTCTAAAGGAGCGTCTGAACAGAAAAATATCCTTCAGATTCTTAGGGGACTGGATGGGGAAATGTGGAGAGGTTGATTCCCCTTGCGGGACAGCCTGGGACCAGAGGGCACCATCTCAGAAAGATGGGTCACCAATCGAAGACAGCGGGGAGGAGGAATTTCTTCTTTGAAAGGGGAAGAGAATCTGTGCAATTCTTTATCATGGAGGGCTGTTGAGGCTGGGTCATTAAGTATATTTGAGGCTGAGATCGATTTTAAATCAGGATGTTGAATCGAATGAAGAGAGTGGAGTACAGGATGATCAGATCAGCCACAATCTCATTGATTGGGTTAGATTCCCAACAGTAGGGAAACAGGCCCTGCATCCCAACAAGCCTGCACTGACCCTCCAAAGAGTAACCCACCCAGATCCATTCCCCTATGTTTATCCCTGACTTTTGCACCTAATACTATGGGCAATTTAGCATAGCCAATTCACCCTGACCTGCACATCTTTGGATTGTGGGAGGAAACCAGAGCACCCGGAGGAGACCCACGCAGACACGGGGAGTGTGTGCAAACTCCACACAGACAGGCAGTTGCCTGAGGGTGGAATCTAATCCGGATCCCTGGTGCCTCGAGGCAGCAGTGCTAACCACTGAGCCACCATGCTGCCCGTAGCCACTGTATCACCCGTGAATGACAGAGCAAACTCGATGGGCTGAATGGCCTACGTCTTACAGACACATCAGGAGTTCTGAGACCATTGACCCGATACTGGGTCAGAGGTCAAAGCAGAAAAAGGAAGGTAGAAAGGTGGAGAGGTTTAGGGAGACAACTGCAGAGTCCTAGGCCCGAGTCAACCACCAAATGCAGGGCACTTAAGATCATGGGTGATTGGGGAGTGAGAATTGTGTGGCAGAGAGAGATCCCAGCAAAGGGTAGGGCTGGTGGAGATTGAGTCGTCGCTTAGGGAACTAGCCCTGGAATTTTTTTGTTTGGAAACAAGGCTGAGATGAGGTTTGAAAACCAAATCGGTTCACCGGCAAACAATGCAAATCAGTCAGCACAAGAGTGATAAAGTTGCAAATTAGAACACTTCCTCCAAACTGGGGTGGGGGGTGGGGGAAAGAGGGAGGCCAGTGGATTGCCAAAGTCCAACAGCAACAATTAGCCAAAAGAGAACGATGCAGACGATATATTTCACACACATATGGATGCTCTTAAAACCAGCAGCATTCAATAGACAGAACATCCTTATCAAAACAGCCTCATTCCACAAAGAGCCACGTGGAAGGAGGTCAAACTATCAAGTGCAGGTACACCTTAGGGAGACACAAATGCAAAGGAGCCCAAAGTTCTGTTCACAGAAGCTGAATGTCACATGTTCAACCCCACACCTTGGATTTGTCAGCCAGACTCCAGGAGCTCTGGAGAAAGGAAGGCAATGGGTAAAACAAGCCACCCGCCCATCAGGCATCATTGGGAGAACTGGACCACCAACAGCATTTATATATAAATGAAATGAGGGGGGAGCAGGCATATCCAACACCACCAAAGCGCAGAACAAGGGAAGCGGTGAGGGGGAACAGATGTCATACAGGCAGACTGGTGGTGCAATAGTAAATAAAAAAAAGCAGATCAGTATACACCAAGGGCACATAATTGAGCACCTCTAAATCCTGCTTGAGAGATGGATTAATATAATAATAAAAAAGAACGAGGATACTTGTTGCTTAGGTCTGATGATATATGCAGCAAAAGGAAAACTCACAGCCCAAAAATAAGGCCTTTTTTTTGGGGGGGGGGGTTAGGGGGTGCAACCTCCCTTTAAATATGGGCTGGCCCCCACGCGTGAGGTAAAGGAGATGCACTTCTACAGCAAAGGTAGGAGAAGACACACACACACACACACACACACACACAATTTTAACAAGAGGTGAAAGTGCACCTACCTTGTGCCAGACTTGTCCCCCATGCTATCAGCCTCGGTCGAGGGGAGTTTCCCCAAGTGTGCAGAGTCCTGAGGTGGAGAGGGAGATGGGTTAGAAGGGAGGGAGGGAGAGGAGAGATGGGATAGGAGGGAGGGAAGGAGGGGAAAAGGTCGCAGGTTAGGGTTGTCTTAATGTTTTGGAGTGGGGGCCGAACGGACATCGAGGTGGGGGGGGGGGGGGCTGCTGCTGATATGACCCAGGAGGAGGAGGAGGAGCGGAAAACCCCCCTCCTCGCTCCTAGGCGCTACTACAATGTAACCCCCGGAGCGACCACAATGTATCGGCCTCGCCGCTACAGTGTATCCGGACAGAAGATACAATGTATCCTCCGAGCGCTACAGTGTATCCCAACAGAAGACCCAATGTATCGAATACTGTCGCCGGAAAACACCCTTCGCCCGCCCATTCTCCCCCGTCCCCACCGCGAGCTGTGATTGGCAGCTGCCTCCGCCCCGCCCCCCTTTCCCCTCGAGCCCTTCCCGCCAGCCCGCCTCCCGCCGGTGATTGACAGGCGCCCTCCCCAACCCCAGGCTCCCGCATGCCTGGGGGACAGCCAATGGGAGAGAAGGGGCGGGAGTCCCGTCTTAGCCCCGCCTCCTCCTCCACTTCCACCCGCCCCACGAAGAAACAGAGAAGTCGCGGCTCTAACCTCCCACCCCCAACATGAGAGTCAACCTGGAAGGGGGAGGGGAACAATATGGAAGGAGTAGGGGTTAATGGAGAGGAGTGATTGGGATAATGGGGTAGGGGTGTGGGATATACTAGGGCACGGAGTGTGGCATAATGGTGATGGGGTGAGTGGGATAATTGGGAAGGGGTGGGGATAATTTGAGAAGGGATGAGAAATAATGGGGAAGGGGTAGTTGGAATGACAGAAACGGGTTGGTGTGGTATATGGGGAAGGGGTGAGTGGGTTCATTAGGAAGGGGGTGGGGGATAATGGGGGGGAGGGAGAAAGATAATAGGGTGGAGGTGAGTGGGTAAATGGGAAAGGGGTCGAGTGGGATAATGGGGAGTGAGTGGGTAAATGGGAAAGGGGTTGAATGGGATAATGGGGGGAGTGAGATAATAGGGTGGAGGTGAGTGGGTAAATGGGAACGGGGTTGAGTGGGATAATGGGGGGAGTGGGATAATAGGGTGGAGGTGAGTGGGTAAATGGGAAAGCGGTTGAGTGGGATAATGGGGGGAGTGGGATAATAGGGTGGAGGTGAGTGGGTAAATGGGAACGGGGTTGAGTGGGATCATGGGGAAGGGGATGAGAGGGAAGGGGTGTATAATGGATAAAGAGGTGTGGTGGTGCAATAAGTGGGTGAGGGGAATAGCGAGTGACAGTAGGTAATGGGGTGGGATGTCATAACTTGTAGAGAAGCTACAAAACTTGACCTACTCTTGGGAAATAAGCAGGGCAGGTGACTGAGGTTTCAGTGGGAGAGCACTTTGGAGCCAACGGTCTTAATTCTATTGGTTCTAAAATAGTGACGGAAAAGCATAGACCAGAGCTAAAAGTTGAAGTTCTAAATTGGAAGAAGGCCAATTTTGATGGTATTGGCAAGAACTTTTAAAAATTGATTGGGGGCAGATGTTTGCAGATAAAAGGATGGCTGGAAAATGGGAAGCCTTCAAAAATGAGATCATGAGTCCAGAGACACTATATTCCTGTTAGGGTGAAAGGCAAGGCTGGTAAGGTGTAGGGAATGCTGGATGACTAGAGAAATTCAAGTTTTGGTTAAGAGAAAGAAGGAACCATATGTCAGGTATAAACAGCAGAGATTGAGTACATCCTAAGAAGAGTATAAAGGCAATAGGAGTATACTTAAGAGGGAAATCAGGAGGGAAAAAAGGGGACGTGAGATAGCTTTGGCAAATAGGGTTAAGGAGAATCCAAAGGGTTTTTACAAATACATTAAGGACAAAAGAGTAACAATGGCAGCCTTTATGTAGAGCCGCAGGAGATGGGGAGATACTAAATGAGTATTTTGCAACAGTATTTACTGTGGAGAAGGACATGGAAGATATATAGAATGTGGGGAAATAGATAGTGACATCTTGAAAATGTCCAGATTACAGAGGAGGAACTGCTGGATGTCTTGAAACGCATAAACGTGGATAAATCCCCACGACCTAATCAGGTGTTCCCTAGAACTCTGTGGGAAGCTAGGGAAGTGATTGCTGGGCCTCTTGCTGAGATTTTTTTTAGATTAGATTACTCACAGTGTGGAAACAGGCCCTTCGGCCCAACAAGTCCACACCGCCCCGCCGAAGCGTAACCCACCCATACCCCTACATCTACCCCTTACCTAACACTACGGGCAATTTAGCATGGCCAATTCACCTGACCTGCACATCTTTGGACTGTGGGAGGAAACCGGAGCACCCGGAGGAAACCCACGCAGACACGGGGAGAACATGCAAACTCCACACAGTCAGTCGCCTGAGGCGGGAATTGAACCCAGGTCTCCGGCGCTGTGAGGCAGCAGTGCTAACCACCGTGCCACCCACTATCACTATTTGTATCATCGATAGTCACAGGTGAGGTGCCAGAAGACTGGAGGTTGGCAAACGTGGTGCCACTGTTTAAGAAAGTGGTAAGGACAAGCCAGAGAACTATAGACCAGTGAGTCTGACATCGATGGTGGACAAGTTGTTGTAAATCCTGTCCCTCAGGATTCCATGTATTTGGAAAGACAAGGAGCGTGATGGCAGAGTATTGGACGTGATCTATATGGACTTCAGTAAGGTTTGTCATGGTAGACTGATTAGCAAGGTTAGATTTCCCATGGGATACGGGGAGAATTAGCCATTTGAATACAGAACTGGCTCAAAGGTAGAAGACAGAGGGTGGTGGTGGAGGGTTGTTTTCCAGACTGGAGGCCTGTGACTAGTGGAGTGCCACAAGGATTGGTGCTTGGTTCACTGCTTTTCATCATTAATATAAATGATTTGGATGTGAACATAGGAGGTATAGTTAGTAAGTTTGCAGACGACAACAAAATCGGAGGTATTGTGGACAGCGAAGAAGGTTACCTCAGAGTTTAATGGGATCTTGATCAGATGGGCCAATGAACTGAGGAGTGGCAGATAGAGTTTAATTTAGATAGATGGTAGGTGCTGCAATTTGAGGTTGCTGAACAAAGAGACCTTGGAGTGCAGGTTCATAGCTCCTTGAAAGGTGGAGTTGTAGGTATATAGGATAGTGAAGGTGGTGTTTGCTATGCTTTCCTTTATTGGTCAGATTATTGAGTATTGGAGTTGGGAGGTCATGTTGTGGCTGTACAGGATGTTGGTTAGGCCACTTTTGGAATATTGTGTACAATTCTGGTCTCCTTCCTATCAGAAAGATGTTGTGAATCTTGAAAGAGTTCAGAAAAGATTTACAAGCATGTTGCCAGGGTTGGAGGATTTGAGCTACAGGGAGAGGCTGAATAGGCTGGGGCTGTTTTCCCTGGAGTGTCGGATGCTGAGGGGCGACTTTACAGAGGTTTATAAAATCATGAGGGGCATGGATAGGGTGAATAGCCACGGACTTTTCCCTGGGATAGCGGAGTCTAAAACTAGAGGGCATAGGTTTAGGGCAAGAGGGGAAAAATTTTAAATGAACCTAAGGGGCAACCTTTTCGGATAGAAGGTGGTGCATGAATGGAATGAGCTGCCAGAGGAAGTGGTAGAGGCTGGGAAAATTACAACATTTAAAAGGCATCCGAACGAGTTAATGAACAGGAAGAGTTGAGAGGTATATGGCCAGGTGCTGTCAAACGGGACTGGATTAATTTAGGATATCTGTTCGGCATGGACAAATTGGACGAAGGGTCTGTTTCCGTGCTGTACATCTCTGTAACTCTATGTCACTGGGGCAATACTCGGGTATGAGAGAGAATGAGGTGAGGGTGTCTGGGTGGTGAGTGGTGGGTGGGTGAGGGTGGGAATAATGCACCAGGAAGTCACGGCAGTAATAATGGGACTTAGAAGAGATTGGAGAATCATGGGTTACTGGGGATGGGGGGTATCTAAGGTAGGGGGGATATGGGATTGGGGGATATTGGGGTAGGGGGGATATGGGAATGGGGATATTGGGGTAGGGGGGATATGGCTATGAGAATATTGGGGAAATGGGGGATACTGGGGTTACAGTGACATGAGAATGGGGGTATTGGGGTAAGGGTGAGGATGGGGGATATTGGGGTGAGGGTATGGGAATGGGGGATATTGAGGTGGGGTATGGGAATGGGGGATATTGGGGTGAGGATATGGGAATGGGGGATATTGGGGTGAGGATATGGAAATGGGGGATATTGGGGGAAGGTGGATATCAGAATGGGGGATATTGAGGTAAGGGGTATATGCAAAGTGGGGGATATTGGGGTAAGTGGGATATGGGAAGTGGGAGATATTGGGGTAAAGGGGATATGGGAAGTGGGGGATATTCGAGTAAGTGGTATATGAGAATGGGGTGAGGTGATATTGGAGTTGGGATACTGGGTAGAGGAATTTACTCACAGATTATTGGGATAGGGGAATGGATATTGGCGGGATATTCAGGTGGAATAGTGGGGTAGGTGAGATAGGCAGGAGCGTAGAATGGGAAGAAAATGGGCTGGAGCTTGTGGGGATGTATGGGGTGGAGGGATAATGGGTGACCATTGATCAGGGAGGATAATGGTGGGTGGAGTGATACGGTGGTGGCAGTATTGAGATGGGGAATACTGGGATGCCATAGGGAGGGATTGGTTACTGGTGCCATGCGGATTGTCACCATCAGTGGCTGGTAGAGATTATCAGGTGTTGGGTTTGGACTGAACCTTCACCGACCTCTTCACTCCACTTGCCACCCTTTAACATTTTTTCAAACACCGACCCCAGCCCTCATCCCCACCCCCACTCTGCAGTCAAACATCACATTATGAAACGTCTGATGGGTTAGGAGAAAGTGAGGACTGCAGATGCTGAAGATCAGAGTCGAGAGTGTGGTGCTGGAAAAGCACAGCAGGTCAGGCAGCATCCGAGGAGCAGGAAAATTGACATTTCGGGCAAAAGCCCTTCATCAGGATGCCATCAAAAGCCATTCCTGATGAAGGGCTTATGCCCGAAGCATCGATTTTCCTGCTCCTTGGATGCTGCCTGACCTGCTGTGCTTTTCCAGCACCACTCTGATATTGACGCTGATTTTTAACTTTATCCACCCCAGTCCAGCACCAGCACCTCCAAATCTCAGCATACAGGTACCATAGACATTTTAACCAAACAGAAATTACACACCAACACACATAACGATGATACTGAATTGTTTTGGCAGCAATTGGGTTCGTTGGTTCTCATTCTCTCTTGTTCTCCCTCTGTGTGTGTGTCTCTCTCTCTCTCTCTCTTTCACACACACACACGCACTTTCTCTGTCTCTGTCTCTGTCTCTCTCTCTGTCTGTCTGTCTCTCCACTCCCATCCAATTCTACCCTCATTACCCTGCAAGTTCGTCCCTCACACAGATACCCATTCGATTTCCTTTTTCGATCATTCACTGGGACAGGCGATGGCCCGGTGATAATGAGCTAGTAGTCCAGAATCCAAGCTGATTCTCCAGGGACTCTCACCCTCAGGTTCGAATCCCAACCACACCCCCGTGAGGAAATTTGACTCCAATATGAATTTGGGAGTGAAAATCTAGTCCAGTGGTGAACACGTTGTAAAAACCCACCTGCCCTCGGGATGGAGATCTGCAGTCCTCCACGTGACTCCAGGCTGCACAGCCAATGTGGTTGTCTCTCAGCTGTCCACCGGGCAACTGGAGTTGCATGATAAATGTGAACATTCCCATTAAGGAATATTTTTTAAGAAGCATATGTACCAATGTCAAAGCCCACATGGAGCACTAGAGAGAAAGCTGGTCGAGAGCAAAAGTGAGAATGTGTGGGTTTATTAAAGAATTCTGACAACAACAAAAAATAAATCTCCACAAAGTCCAGTATCATTAATTTAAACCTTGGACAGAACTTGGCTCCAAACACATGAGAGAACCTGTATGCTTTTAAAAAAAAACTAATTTACAGGATGAGGGCATCATTGGCTAGGCCAGTATTTATTGCAATAAGTCAAACTACATTGCTGTGTGTCTGCAGTCACATGTCGGTCTGACCAGGTAAGAATGGTATGAGCAAATCAGATGGGCTTTCCCCTGACAATTTGGCAGTGGTTTCACAGCCATCATTTGACTATTAATTCCAGATCTGAATTCCACCATATGCCTTAAACCTATGCCCTCTAGCTTTGGACTCCTTGTTGTGGTTCTGTTCGCCGAGCTGGGAATTTGTCTTGCAAACGTTTCGTCCCCTGTCTAGGTGACATCTTCAGTGCTTGGGAGCCTCCTGTGAAGCGCTTCTGTGATGTTTCCTCCGGCATTTATAGTGGCCTGTCTCTGCCGCTTCCGGTTGTCAGTTCCAGCTGTCCGCTGCAGTGGCTGGTATATCGGGTCCAGGTCGATGTGTTTGTTGATAGAATCTGTGGATGAATGCCATGCCTCTAGGAATTCCCTGGCTATTCTCTGTACACTCACACAGAGAGAACAGCCAGGGAATTCCTAGAGGCATGGCATTCATCCACAGATTCTATCAACAAACACATTGACCTGGACCCAATATACCGGTCACTGCAACGGACAGCTGGAACTGACAACCGGAAGCGGCAGATTCAAACCACTATAAATGCCGGAGGAAACATCACAGAAGCGCTTCACAGGAGGCTGCCAAGCACTGAGGATGTCACCTAGACAGGGGACGAAACGTCTGCAACACAACTTCCCAGCTCGGCGAACAGAACCACAACAACGAGCACCCGAGCTACAAATCTTCTCCCAAACTTTGAGCTTTGGACTCCCCTACTCTAGGAAAAAAACCTTGTCTATTTATCCTATCCATGCCCCTCATGAGTTTATAAACCTCTATAAGGTCACCCCTCAGCCTCCGACACTCCAGGGAAAACAGCCCCAGTCTATTCAACCTCCAATCCAATTCAAACCCTCCAATCCTGGCAACATCCCTGTAAATCTTTTCTGAACCCTTTCAAGTTTCACATCCTTCCGATAGGAAGGAGACCAGAATTGAATGCAATATTCCAAAAGTGACCTAACCAATATCCTGTACAACTGCACATGACCTCTCAGCTCCTATACTCAATGCACTGACCCATAAAGGCAAGTATACCAAATGGCTTCTTCACTATCCCATCTACGTCCGACTCCACTTTCAAGGAACTATGAACCTGCACTTCAAGATCTCTTTTTTCAGCAACACTCCCCAGGCCACTGCCATGAAGTGTAAGAAGGATCTGGAGGGATGTGGGCCAAGTGCGGGCAAATGGGACTAGATTAGTCATAGAGTCATTCGGTCCAACCCATCCACGCTGACCAGACATCCCAACGCAATCTAGTCCCATCTGCCAGCACCCGCCCCAAATCCTTCCAAACTAGGGGTGGGGAGCCTGCAGCCTACCAGGCCATTGTGTGTGGCCTTTTGAATGAATCCAAATTTTGCAGAACAAATCTTTTATTTTTTAATAATATGTTTTTTTTCATCCTTTATTATTTTTACTTTAACCTTAAAATGAATGTATTTAAAATACCAGAGAGTAAAAGAAAATTCAACGAAATAATCCTCACAGACTGACCACCACAATTTATAAGAATGGGAATTTTGAAGAATATATAATTGAAGTTTCTTGGATGCGGCCTTATTAGATTACAACTAACATAATGCGGCCTTCCAACATGAAAAGGTTCCCCACCTCTGCTCCAAACCCTTCCTATTCATATACCCATCCAGATGCCTCTTAAATGTTGCAATTGTACCAGCCTCCACCACTTCCTCTGGCAGCTCATTCCATACACGTACCACCCTCTGTGTGAAATAGTTGCTCTGTAGGTCTCTTTGATATCTTTCCCCTCTCACCCTAAACCTATGCCCTTTAGTTCTGGACTTTCCCACCCCAGGGAAAAGACTTTGCCTATTTACCCTATCCATGCCCCTCATATTAGTTTGGGATATCTGGTCAGCATGGACGAGTTGGACTGAAGGGTCTGTTCCATGCTGTACATCTCTATAATTGAAACAAACACTATGGTAAGGCCAGAAACAACAAAACGAGAACTTGCAATTAATCGTGCTGTTATCATCATAAAATGTCCCAAACAGCTTCTGAGGATCATTACCAGGGGACGATGATGACTATCAGTATTAAGAGATGCTAGGGACAAGCAACACAAAGCCTGATCACAGAGGACAGTGTTAAACAGCATCTTCAAACAGCCAGAGAGCTTTGGGGAGGGAAACTTAGAGCATAGGGTCCAGGCAATTCAAGACAATAGAAATTGGGAGATGTACACGAACCTGGAATTAGGGAAGCATGGAGATTTCTGGAAATTACACACCTGAAGGAAGTTGCAAATATCAGGATCGGGAGAACGGGGAATCCATGGAGGCAAAGAATTTTAAAATCAAGATTAATACAGATCAAAATAACTCAAAATTTAAACAAGACTTATACAATTAATCTTTCTTCAGAATTGAGAAAGGAGCACTCGACTCAAAATGTTAACTCTGATTTCGCTTCACAGATGTGGCTTTTCCAGCAATTTATGGTTTTATTTTGGATTTACAGCATCCGCAGTTCTTTCAGATTCTTATACAATTCATGGTAGGGCCCTGGGTAGCGTTGTAGAACAAGGAGACCTCGGGGTTCAGGGACATAATTCTTTGAAATTTGCGTGATAGGTAGACAGGGAGTTAAGAAGGGGTTTAGCACGCTTGCCTTCATTGCTCAGACCTTTGAGTGTAGGAGTTGGGACGTCATGTTGAGTTTGTACAGGACGTTGGTGAGGCTTCTTCTGGAGTAACTGTGTCCAGTTCCGGTCGCCCTGTTACAGGAAGGATATTATTAAGCTGGACAGATTTACCAGGACGTTGCTGGGAATGGACGGTTTGAGTTACAGGGAGAGGCTGGATAGGCTGGGAATATTTTCATTGGAGCGTAGGAGGTTGAGGGGTGACCTTAGAGAGGTTTATAAAATCAAGCAAGGCATGGATAGGGTGAACGATGAGGATCATTTCCCGAGGGTAATAGATTTCAAAACTAGGGGGAATATTTTTAAGGTGGGAGGAGAAAGATTTGAGAAGAACATGAGGGGCAACATTTTTACATAGTGTGGAATGGTGAAGTGGTGGATGTGGGTACAGTAACAACGTTTAAAAGACATTTGGATAAGTCCATGAATAGGAAAGAATTGGACGGATATGGGCTAAGTGCAGGCAGATGGGACTAGTTTGGTTTGGGATTAGGATCGATGTGGACTAGTTGGGCCGAAGGGCCTGCATCTGGGCTGTATGACTCTATGAACAAGTGAACGAACTGAGAGCCAGTGGGCACTGGGCTAAGACGATTGGCAAAAGGAATGGCAAGATGATTGAGGAGAAACGTGTTTTCTCAGTGTATCCTTAGACTTCAGAAGTTACTGCCTGAGACTGCGGTGGAGGCTTGCGAAAGGGGGATTGGATTTGGAGGGCTCCGGGCATGACACAGTGGTGCCTCACAGGTGCCAGAGACCCAGGTTTGGTTCCACCCTCAGGCGACTGTCTGTGTGGAGTTTGTATGTTCTCCCTGTGTCTGCGTGGGTTTCCTCCGGGTGCTCCGGTTTCCTCCCACGGTCCAAAGATGTGCAGGTTAGGTGGATTGGCCGTGCTAAATTGTCTCATAGTGCCCAGGGATGTGCAGGTTAGGGTGGATTGGCCATGCTGTATTGTCCCATTGTGCACAGGGATGTGCAGGTTAGGGTGGATTGGCCGTGCTAAATTGTCCCATAGTGCCCAGGGATGTGCATGTTAGAGTGGATTGGCCGTGCTAAATTGTCCCATAGTGCCCAGGGATGTGCAGGTTAGGGTGGATTGGCCATGCTAAATTGTCCCATAGTGCCCAGGGATGTGCAGGTTAGAGTGGATTGGCCATGTTAAATTGTCCCATAGTGCCCAGGGACGTGCAGGTTAGGGTGGATTGGCCATGCTGTATTGTCCCATAGTGCCCAGGGATGTGCAGGTTAGGGTGGGATTGGCCATGCTGTATTGTCCCATAGTGCACAGGGATGTGCAGGTTAGAGTGGATTGGCCATGCTGTATTGTCCCATAGTGCCCAGGGATGTGTAGGTTAGGGTGGGATTGGCCATGCTGTATTGTCCCATAGTGCACAGGGATGTGCAGGTTAGAGTGGATTGGCCATGCTGTATTGTCCCATAGTGCCCAGGGATGTGTAGGTTAGGGTGGGATTGGCCATGCTGTATTGTCCCATAGTGCACAGGGATGTGCAGGCTCAGTGGGTTAGCCATGTGTTACAGGGAATGTGGTGGGATCTCTTCGGAGGGGTGATATGGACTCAATGGGCCTTGCTTCCACACAGTACGGATTCTATGAGTGGGACTGGCGGAGTTGCTTGTGGACAGAGCCAGTATGGACAGAAATGGGCTGAATGGCCTCATCCTGAGCAGTGACTATGCCATGAAACCAGAGCTGATTACCATAAGAGTTAGCATGTCGCACACAGGGCTCCAGCTGCCCATCCATCAGGGAACATCTCCAGAACTCTGGAAGCATTTGATGTTCCTTCCAGCAAAAAGAGCTCTGTGTTACGTTTGATCCAACCTTTCTGTCCACTGTCAGCATTTCAGGTGTTTCAATCTCTCATTCTTCTCTATACAGGCCCAGTTGACATAATCTCTCCTCAATGCAGTCCCCTGGTAGCAAGTCTATCATGGGTAAGGAGACCAAAACCAGACACACATTGGCGACATGCACACTTTCCACTCGACTCATTGAGTATACATGACAATGAGGGCTATTCTATTCTGTACAAATCCAAATAGATAGTAATGCAGAGGACTAGGTTAATTCAATGGGAGATGGCTGTGGGCCTAGTGTGGGAAAGTGGGGCTAGTGGAGATCTTTGGTGGCATAGCCTGTGTGTGTACATGAGAGAGAAAGAGAGAGCGCATGTGTGTGTGAGAGAGAGAGATAGTATGTGTGTGTGTGTGTGTGTGTGAGTGTGTGACGGAGAATGAGTGTGTGAGCGTGAGAAATAGTGTGCTTGAGTTTGTGAGAGATGGAGAGTGTGTGAGAGAGAATGAGTGAGTGTGTGTATATGACAGAGAGAATAAGTGTGTGTGTGTGAGAGAGACAGTGTGTGTGCGTGTGTGTGTTTGTGAGATAGAGTGTGAATGTGTACGTGGGCGTGTGAGATAGAGTGTGTGTGTGTGTGTGTGAGAAAGAGATAGAGTGTGAGTGTATGTGTAAGACCATGTGTGAGTGTGTGCATGGGTGTGTGAGATAGAGTGTGAGTGTGTGAGTGTACATGAGAGAAATACAGTGCATGTGAGAGAGAGAGATAGATAAAGTGCGTGAGTGTGTGTGAAAGAGTGTGTGTGAAAGTGAGGGTGAATGAGTGTGTGTGTGAGCAAGAGAGATAGTGTATGTGAGTTTGAGAGAGAGTGTGAGAGAGAGAGAATGTGTGTGTGTTTGTGTGTGTGAGATAGAGGCAGTGTGTGTATGAGAGAGATAGAGTGTGATTGTATTTGTGAGAGAGACAGAGGAGTGTGTGTCCGTGTATGAGAGAGATGTATATAGTGTGTGTGTGTGTGTGAAAGATAGAGTGCGAGCATGTGCGTGTGTGAGAGAGATAGAATGTAAATGTGTGTGTGTTTGAGATAGAATGAAGGAGAGTGTGTGTGAAAGAGAATGAGTGAGAGATATGGTGTCCGTGAGTTTGTGTGTAAGAGATAGAGAATTAATGTGTGTATGTGAGAGACAGATAGTGTGTGCATGTGTGTGTGAGAGAGAGAGGTTAGAAACATAGTGTGTGTGTGTGTGTGTGAAAGAGACAGTGTGAGGGTGTGTGTGTGGCTGAGAGAGAGAGAGAGAGAGAGAGAGAGTGTGTATGTGTGAGACACAAAGAGTGTATAGTGTGTGTGAGAGAGAAAAAGAGCGTGTGTGAGAGAGAGAAAGAGTGTGTGAGTGTTGTGTGTGAGAGACAGATAGTGTGTATGTGTGTTGAGACAGAGAGAGAGTATGTAGAGTTTGTGTGTGAGAGAGAGAGATAGAGCATGTAGAGTTTGTGTGTGAGAGAGAGAGATAGAGCGTGTATGTGTGAGAGAGAAAGAGTGTATCAGTGCATGTGAGCGAGAAAGAGCGTGTGTATTTGTGTTTGAGAGAGAAAGAGAGTGTGTGTGTGAGAGAAAAATAATATGTGTGAGAGAGAAAGAGTGTGTGTGTGTGAAAGACAGAGATAGTATATGTGTGTGAAGGAGAAATGAGTGTGTGAGTGTGTGTGAGAGAGATAATGTGCGAGAGTGTGTGTGTGAGAGAAAACGAGTGTGTGTATGTGTGAGAGAGATTGTGTGTACGAGGGAGAATGAGTGTGTGAGTGTGAGAGAGATAGTATGTGTGTGCAAGAGATAGAGTGTGTGTGAGTGCACGTGAGAGATAGAGTGTGAGTGTGTGAGAGAGATAGAGTGTGAGTGTGTGTGGATGTATGTGAGTGTGTGTGTGTGTGTGTGTGAGATAGAGTGTGAGAGGTAGTATGTGTGAGTTTGTGAGAGAGTGTGTTGAAAGAGAATGAGTGAGTGAGTGTGAGAGATATAATATCCATGAGTTTGTAAGAGAGAGAGCAAATTAGTGTGTGTGTGTGTGTGAGAGAGAGAGAGAGAGAGAGAGAGATAATATGAGTTTATGTGTGTGTGAGAAAACGTGTGAGGGTGTGTGTGAGAGAGAGAGAGACAGTGTGAGGGTGTGTGTGAGAGAGAGAGATAGAGTGTGTATGTGTGTGAAAGGAAGAGTGTGTGTGTGAGAGAGAGAAAAGGAGTGTGTGAGTGTGTACGTGAGAGAGAGATAGTATATGTGTGAGAGAGAATGAGTGTGAGTGTGTGTGTGAGAAAGATAATGTGCATGAGTTTGTGAGAGAGAGAGTGAGGGAGTGTGTGTATGAGAGATAGTGTGTGTGTGTGAGAGAGAGAGTGAGCGATGAAGTGTGAGAGTTTGTGTGACAGAGTCAGAGTGTGAGTGTGTGAGTGTGCATGAGAGAGATAGTGTGTGTGTGAGAGAGGGAGAAAGTGTGTGTGTGTAAGAGAGAGATAGACCATAAGTGTGAGAGAGAGAGAGAGTGTGTGTGTGAGATAGAGTGTGAGCGTGTGTATGTGTGAGAGCGTACGTGTGTGAGATAGAGTGTGACTGTGTGTGTGACAGAGATAGCGTGTGAGTGTGTGTGACAGAGATAGAATGTGAGTGTGTGTGAGAGAGAGTGTGTGTGAGTGAGAGAGTGTGTGTGAGAGAGAGAGAATGAGTGTGTGTGTGTGTGAGAGAGAGAGATAGTGTGTGTGTGTGTGTGTGAGTGAGAGATAGAGTGTGTGTGTGTGAGTGAGAGATAGAGTGTGAGTGTGTGTGTGAGTGAGAGATAGAGTGTGTGTGTGAGTGAGAGATAGAGTGTGAGTGTGTTTGAATGAGAGATAGCGTGTGTGTATGTGTGTGTGTGAGACAGTGTCAGTGTGTGTGAATGAGAGATAGTGTGAGTGTGTGTGTATGAGAGAGAACGAGTGTGTGAGTGAGTTTGTGTGTGTGTGACAGAGAATGAGTGAGTGTGTGAGAAAGAGGTGGTATCTTTGAGTTTGTGTGTGAGAGAGAGAATTTGTGTGTGTGTGTAAGAGAGAGAGAAAGATAGTGTGTGCCTGTGTAAGAAATAATGTGTGTGTGTGTGAGAGAGAGAGATAGAGTGTGAGGGTGTGTGTGTGAGAGAGAGATAGAGGGTATATGTGTGAGAGAGAAAGAGTGTGAGTGAGAGAGAAAGAGTGTGTGAGTGTTGTGTGTGAGAGAAAACGTGTGTGTGTGTGAAAGAGAGATAGTATGTGTGTGAGGGAGAATGAGTGTGTGAGAGAGATCATGTGTGTGAGTTTGTGAGAGATGGAGAGTGAGAGAGAGAGAATAAGTGAGTGTGTGTGTGAGAGAGAGATAGTGTGTGTGAGATAGAGTGTGAGTTTGTGCATATGCGTGAGACAGTGTGAATGTGAGTGTGTGTGTGAGAGAGATGGAGTGTGAGAGTGTGTGTGACAGAGATAGAGTGTGAGTGTGCGTGAGAGAGAGATTGTGTGCATGAGAGAGAGTGTGTGTGTCTGTGAGTGTATATGAGAGAGATAATGTGTGTGAGTTTGTGAGAAATATAGAGTATGTGAGAGATAGAGTGCGAGTATGTGTGAGAGAGAGATGGAGTGTGAGAGAGAGATGGAGTGTGTGTGTGAGAGAGAGACAGAGTGAGTGTGTGTGAGATATTGTGTGTGTGTGCGCGCATGAGAGAGAGAGAAATATAGCGTGAGAGTTTGTGTGACAGAGACAGAGTGTGAGTGTGCGTGAGAGAGATAGTGTGTGTGAGAGAGAGTGTGAGTGTGTGTGAGATATTGTGTGTGTGTCTGTGTGTGCGCATGAGAGAGAGAGAAATGGAGTGTGAGAGTTTATGTGACAGAGACAGAGTGCGAGGGTGCGTGAGAGAGATAGTGTGTGTGTGTGAGAGAGTGTGTGTGTGTAAGAGAGTGTCTGTGTGTGTGAGTGTGTGTGAGAGAGTGCGACTGTGTGTGACAGACACAGTGTATGTGTGTGTGAGAGAAAGTGTGTGTGTGTGAGAGAGTGTGTGTGTGTGTGTGAGTGTGACTGTGTGTGAGAGAGATAGAGTGTGTGTGCGTGAGAGAGATAGAGTGTGTGTGTGGGAGAGTGTCTGTGTGTGTGAGAGAGTGTGTGTGAGAGAGTGTGACTCTGTGTGCATGAGAGATAGAGTGTGTGTGTGAGAGAGTGTGTGTGTGAGAAAGAGTGTGTGTGAGAGAGATAGTGTGTGTGAGAGAGAGTGTGACTGTGTGTGAGAGAGATAGAGTGTGTGTGTGTCTGTGTGTGTGAGAGAGTGTGTGTCTGTGTGTGTGAGAGAGTGTGTGTGTGAGAGTGTGTCTGTGTGTGTGAGAGAGTGTGTGTGTGTAAGAGAGTGTCTGTGTGTGTGAGAGAGTGTGACTGTGTGTGACAGAGACAGAGTGTGTGTGTGAGAGAGAAAGTGTGTGTGAGAGAGTGTGTGTGTGAGTGTGACTGTGTGTGAGAGAGATAGAGTGTGTGTGCATGAGAGAGATAGAGTGTGTGTGTGTCTGTGTGTGTGAGAGAGTGTGTGTCTGTGTGTGTGAGAGAGTGTGTGTGTGTAAGAGAGTGTCTGTGTGTGTGAGTGTGTGTGAGAGAGTGTGACTGTGTGTGACAGAGACAGAGTGTGTGTGTGTGAGAGAGTGTGTGTGTGAGTGTGACTGTGTGTGAGAGAGATAGAGTGTGTGTGCATGAGAGAGATAGAGTGTGTGTGTGAGAGAGTGTGTGTGAGAGAGTGTGACTCTGTGTGCATGAGAGATAGAGTGTGTGTGTGAGAGAGTGTGTGTGTGAGAGAGTGTGACTGTGTGAGAGAGATAGTGTGTGTGTGAGAGAGTGTGTGTGTGAGTGTGTGTGTGAGAGAGTGTGACTGTGTGTGAGAGATAGAGTGTGTGTGTGTCTGTGTGTGTGAGAGAGTGTGTGTTTGAGAGTGTGTCTGTGTGTGTGAGAGAGTGTGTGTGTGTGAGAGAGATAGAGTGAGTGTGTGTGTGTGTCTGTGTGTGTGAGATGAAGTGTGACAGTGTGTGTGACAGGTGTGTGAGGATGTGTGTGACAGAGATAGAGTGTGTGTGCATGAGAGAAATAGTGTGTGTGAGAGAGTGTGTCTGTGAGAGAGAGTGAGTGTGTGTGTGTCTGAGAGATATAATGTGCGTAAGTTTGAGAGAGATGGAGAGTGTGAGAGAGAGAATGAGTGAGTATGTGTGTGGGAGATAGATTGTGAGTGTGTGTGAGATAGAGTGTGAGTATGAGTGTGTGTGAGAGAGATAAAGTGTGAGTGTCAGTGTGTGTGAGGTAGAGTGTGAGTATGCATGTGTGTGTGGGATAGTGTGATTGTGTGTGTGTGGGTGTGTGAGATAGCATCAAAGTATATGCATTTGTGTGAGAGAGAGATAGAGTGTGTTCATTTGTGTGTGAGATAGAGCATGAGTGTGTGTGTGAGAGATAGTGTGAGTGTGTGCATGTGTGAGATTGTGTATGTGTGCGTGTGAGAGAGAGATAGAGTGTGTGCATTTGTGTGTGAGATAGAGCATGAGTGTGTGTGTGTGCATGTGTGTGTGTAAGATAGAGTGTGACTGATGTTTGTGTGTGCGAAAGAGATAGTGTTACTGTGTGTGAGATAGTGTGTGTGTGTGAGGACTGAGTGTATGAGAGAGTGAGTGTGTCAGAAAGATAGTGTGTGAATGTGTATGTGTGTGAGATAGTGTGTGTGTGTGTGATATTGTGTGATAGACCGTGAACATGTGCGCGTGAGATAGTGTGTGTGTGTGTGTGAGATTGTGTATGTGTGTGTGAGAGAGATAGAGTGTGTGCGTGTGTGTGCGTGTGTGAGAGAGATAGTGTGTGTTTGAGATTGTGTCTGTGTGTGTGAGATTATGTATGTGTGTGAGAGAGAGATAGAGTGTGTGTGAGAGATTGTGTCTGTATGTGTGTGAGATTGTGTATATGTGCGTGAGAGAGTGAGCGTGAGAGAGTGTGTGTATATGAGAGAGAGAAAGTGTGTACGTGTGTGTGTGTGCGCGACGGAATGAGAGTGGGAGAGAGAGATTAAGCGTGTGTGTTTCAGTTCCAGGGGCTAATTCCTCAGGAACCCATATCCTCCTGGGGTGCCCGCCTGGAGATACAATGGATGTGGGGAGGGGAGGGGAGAGGTACAAAAACTGATAAATGGTCATCCCCAGATACACTCTATACACACGCACCTATATCGATGATGAGGCAGAATAGACGCAGACCTTATCTTTTTCCTTCCTAGCCGTCAGTGCATGCCTCCCCTAATCAGATGGACAATTAAGGCCTTGCCTCATTTTGTCGGCTATTTTCACATCTCAGCTGGAAGCACGTAGCTGAAGACACTGAGAGAGAGAGAGAGAGACCCTGCATACGGGTGTAAAGATTATACCTATGTGTCGCACGGTGAGCCGGGGTGGGGTGGGGGTAATTTGTTACCTGTTCCCTGGGGGGAATTGTCACATTCAAGCGTTGTTCTGACGGTCCCAGATCACTGCTAATTCCGTCTGTTTTTCACCAGTGATCTTTCACTGAGGTCCATGGAGGTGTAGGCAGCTGATGGTGTCTGTGTGAGAGAGGCGGAGGGAGGCGACAGAGATTGAGTTGAACAGGGGAAGGCGTTTTTTTCTCGCCCTTAATCTCGCTTCGTGACTAGTGCTGTTTTAAAGGGACAATCCCACACACACACACACACGCTCACCCTCTCTCACACACTGTCTCACACACACATGTTCACCCTCTCTCTCACACTGTCTCACACACACATGCTCACACTGTCTTACACAAACATGCTCACCCTCTCTCACACACTGTCTCACACACACATGCTCACACTGTCTTACACACTGTCTCACACACACATGCTCACACTGTCTTACACACACATGTTCACCCTCTCTCACCCTCTCTCTCACACACATGCTCACCCTCTCACACACACTGTCTCACACACACATGCTCACAGTGTCTTACACACACATGCTCAACCTGTCTCACACACTGTCTCACACACACATGCTCACACTGTCTTACACACTGTCTTACACACACATGCTCACACTGTCTTACACACTGTCTTACACACACATGCTCAACCTGTCTCACACACTGTCTCACACACACATGCTCACACTGTCTCACACACTGTCTCACACACACATGCTCACACTGTCTTACACACTGTCTTACACACACATGCTCACCCTCTCTCACACACTGTCTCACACACACACACACACTCACCCTCTCTCACACACACATGCTCACCCTCTCTCACACACTGTCTCACACACACATGCTCACACTGTCTTACACACACATGCTCACCCTCTCTCTCACACTGTCTTACACACACATGCTCACCCTCTCTCTCAAACTGTCTCACACACACATGCTCACACTGTCTTACACACACATGCTCACCGTCTCTCACACACTGTCTCACACACACATGCTCACCCTCTCTCTCACACTGTCTTACACACACATGCTCACACTGTCTTACACACACATGCTCACCCTCTCTCACACACTGTCTCACACACACATGCTCACACTGTCTTACACACACATGCTCACCCTCTCTCACACACTGTCTCACACACACATGCTCACCCTCTCTCTCACACTGTCTTACACACACATGCTCACACTGTCTTACACACACATGCTCAACCTGTCTCACACGCTGTCTCACACACACATGCTCACACTGTCTTACACACTGTCTTACACACACATGCTCACCCTCTCTCACACACTGTCTTACACACACATGCTCCCCCTCTCTCACACACTGTCTCACACACACACATGCTCACCCTCTCTCACACACACATGCTCACACTGTCTCACACACACATGCTCACACTGTCTTACACACACATGCTCACCCTCTCTCTCACACTGTCTTACACACACATGCTCACCCTCTCTCTCAAACTGTCTCACACACACATGCTCACACTGTCTTACACACACATGCTCACCGTCTCTCACACACTGTCTCACACACACATGCTCACCCTCTCTCTCACACTGTCTTACACACACATGCTCACACTGTCTTACACACACATGCTCACCCTCTCTCACACACTGTCTCACACACACATGCTCACACTGTCTTACACACACATGCTCACCCTCTCTCACACACTGTCTCACACACACATGCTCACCCTCTCTCTCACACTGTCTTACACACACATGCTCACACTGTCTTACACACACATGCTCACCCTCTCTCTCACACTGTCTCACACACACATGCTCACACTGTCTTACACACACATGCTCACCCTCTCTCACACACTGTCTTACACACACATGCTCACCCTCTCCCACACACTGTCTTACACACACATGCTCACCCTCTCTCACACTCTGTCTCACACACACATGCTCACCCTCTCTCTCACACTGTCTCACACACACATGCTCACACTGTCTCACACACTGTCTTACACACACATGCTCCCCCTCTCTCACACACTGTCTCACACACACACATGCTCACCCTCTCTCACACACACATGCTCACACTGTCTTACACACACATGCTCACACTGTCTTACACAAACATGCTCACCCTCTCTCACACTGTCTTACACACACATGCTCACCCTCTCTCACACACTGTCTCACACACACATGCTCACCCTCTCTCTCACACTGTCTTACACACACATGCTCACCCTCTCTCTCAAACTGTCTCACACACACATGCTCACACTGTCTTACACACACATGCTCACCGTCTCTCACACACTGTCTCACACACACATGCTCACCCTCTCTCTCACACTGTCTTACACACACATGCTCACACTGTCTTACACACACATGCTCACCCTCTCTCACACACTGTCTCACACACACATGCTCACACTGTCTTACACACACATGCTCACCCTCTCTCACACACTGTCTCACACACACATGCTCACCCTCTCTCTCACACTGTCTTACACACACATGCTCACACTGTCTTACACACACATGCTCAACCTGTCTCACACACTGTCTCACACACACATGCTCACACTGTCTTACACACTGTCTTACACACACATGCTCACCCTCTCTTACACACTGTCTCACACACACACACACACTCACCCTCTCTCACACACACATGCTCACCCTCTCTCACACACTGTCTCACACACACATGCTCACACTGTCTTACACACACATGCTCACCCTCTCTCTCACACTGTCTTACACACACATGCTCACCCTCTCTCTCAAACTGTCTCACACACACATGCTCACACTGTCTTACACACACATGCTCACCGTCTCTCACACACTGTCTCACACACACATGCTCACCCTCTCTCTCACACTGTCTTACACACACATGCTCACACTGTCTTACACACACATGCTCACCCTCTCTCACACACTGTCTCACACACACATGCTCACACTGTCTTACACACACATGCTCACCCTCTCTCACACACTGTCTCACACACACATGCTCACCCTCTCTCTCACACTGTCTTACACACACATGCTCACACTGTCTTACACACACATGCTCAACCTGTCTCACACACTGTCTCACACACACATGCTCACACTGTCTTACACACACATGCTCACCCTCTCTCACACACTGTCTTACACACACATGCTCACCCTCTCCCACACACTGTCTTACACACACATGCTCACCCTCTCTCACACTCTGTCTCACACACACATGCTCACCCTCTCTCTCACACTGTCTCACACACACATGCTCACACTGTCTCACACACTGTCTTACACACACATGCTCCCCCTCTCTCACACACTGTCTCACACACACACATGCTCACCCTCTCTCACACACACATGCTCACACTGTCTTACACACACATGCTCACACTGTCTTACACAAACATGCTCACCCTCTCTCACACTGTCTTACACACACATGCTCACCCTCTCTCACACACTGTCTCACACAGACATGCTCACACTGTCTTACACACACATGTTCACCCTCTCTGACACACCGTCTCACACACACATGCTCACACTGTCTTACACACACATGCTCAACCTGTCTCACACACTGTCTCACACACACATGCTCACACTGTCTTACACACTGTCTTACACACACATGCTCACCCTCTCTCTCACACTGTCTCACACACACATGCTCACACTGTCTTACACAGACATGCTCACCCTCTCTCACACACTGTCTCACACACACATGCTCACACTGTCTTACACACACATGCTCACCCTCTCTCACACACTGTCTCACACACACATGCTCACCCTCTCTCTCACACTGTCTTACACACACATGCTCACACTGTCTTACACACACATGCTCACCCTCTCTCTCACACTGTCTCACACACACATGCTCACACTGTCTTACACACACATGCTCACCCTCTCTCACACACTGTCTTACACACACATGCTCACCCTCTCCCACACACTGTCTTACACACACATGCTCACCCTCTCTCACACTCTGTCTCACACACACATGCTCACCCTCTCTCTCACACTGTCTCACACACACATGCTCACACTGTCTCACACACTGTCTTACACACACATGCTCACCCTCTCTCACACACTGTCTCACACACACACATGCTCACCCTCTCTCACACACACATGCTCACACTGTCTTACACACACATGCTCACACTGTCTTACACAAACATGCTCACCCTCTCTCACACTGTCTTACACACACATGCTCACCCTCTCTCACACACTGTCTCACACAGACATGCTCACACTGTCTTACACACACATGTTCACCCTCTCTGACACACCGTCTTACACACACATGCTCACACTGTCTTACACACACATGCTCACCCTCTCTCACACACTGTCTCACACACACATGCTCACCCTCTCTCTCACACACATGGTCACCCTCCCTCACAAACTGTCCCACACACACATGCTCACCCTCTCTCACACACTGTCTCACACAGACATGCTCACACTGTCTTACACACACATGTTCACCCTCTCTGACACACCATGTTACACACACATGCTCACACTGTCTTACACACACATGCTCACCCTCTCTCACACACTGTCTCACACACACATGCTCACCCTCTCACACACTGTCTTACACACGTGTGCTCACCCTCTCTCACATACTGTCTCATACACACATGCCTGCGCTCTCTCACACTCTGTCTCACACACACACTCACACTCTCTCACACACACGCATGCTCATCCTCTCTCACACCCTCTTTCACACACACATGCTCACCCTCTCTCTCACACACATGGTCACCCTCCCTCACAAACTGTCCCACACACACATGCTCACCCTCTCTCACACACTGTCTCACACACACACACACTCACACTCTCTCACACATGCTCACACTCTCTCACAAACTGTCCCACACACACACACTCACACTCTCTCACACATGCTCACCCTCTCTCACACACTGTCTCACACACACATGCTCACCCTCTTTCACACACACATGCTCACCCTCTCTCTCACACTCATGTTCACCCACTCTCACACACTGTCTCACACACACATGCTCATCCTCTCTCACACCCTCTTTCACACACACATGCTCACCCTCTCTCTCACACTCATGTTCACCCACTCTCACACACTGTCTCACACACACATGCTCAGCCTCTCTCACACACTGTCTCACACACACATGCTCACACTGTCTTACACACTGTCTCACACACACATGCTCACCCTCTCTCACACACTGTCTCACACACACATGCTCACCCTTTCTCACACACACACGCTTACCCTCTCTCACACACTGTATTACACACACATGCTCCCCCTCTCTCACACACTGTCTTACACACACATGCTCACCCTCTCTCACACACTGTCTCACACAGACATGCTCACACAGTCTTACACACACATGTTCACCCTCTCTGACACACCGTCTTACACACACATGCTCACCCTCTCACGCACTGTCTCACACACGTGTGCTCACCCTCTCTCACATACTGTCTCATACACACATGCCTGCGCTCTCTCACACTCTGTCTCACACACACACTCACACTCTCTCACACACACGCATGCTCATCCTCTCTCACACCCTCTTTCACACACACATGCTCACCCTCTCTCTCACACACATGGTCACCCTCCCTCACAAACTGTCCCACACACACACACTCACACTCTCTCACACACTGTCTCACACACACACACACTCACACTCTCTCACACATGCTCACACTCTCTCACACACACACGCTTACCCTCTCTCACACACTGTCTCACACACACATGCTCACAATGTCTTACATACACATCTCACCCTCTCTCACACACTGTCTCACACACACATGCTCACCCTCTCTCACACACTGTCTCACACACACATGCTCACCCTTTCGCACACACACACACACGCTTACCCTCTCTCACACACTGTATTACACACACATGGTCCCCCTCTCTCACACACTGTCTTACACACACATGCTCACCCTCTCTCACACACTGTCTCACATACACACACACACACACGCTCACCCTCTCTCACACACTGTCTCACATACACACACAGACACACACACATGCTCAACCTCTCTCACACACTGTCTCACATACACACACAGACAGACACCCACTCACCCTCTCTCATATACACTGTCTCACACACACATAGACGCTCACATGCTCACCCTCTCTCACACACTGTCTCACATACACACACAGAAACACACACATGTTCACCCTCTCTCACACACTGTCTCTCATACACACAGACACACACACGTGCTCACCCTCTCTCACACACTTTCTCACATACACACAGAGACACGCACGATCACCCTCTCTCACACACTGTCTCACATACACACACAGAAACACACACATGTTCACCCTCTCTCACACACTGTCTCACATACACACAGAAACACACATGATCACCCTCTCTCACATGCTGTCTCACATACACACAGACACACATATATGCTCACACATTGTCTCCCATACACACAGACACACACATGCTCACCCTCTCTCACACACTGTCTTACATACACACAGACACACACACACTCAGCCTCTCTCACTTACTGTCTCACATACACAGACACACAGACATGCTCACACTCTCTCAAACACTGTCACACAAACACACAGACAAATACACATGCTTCCCCTCTCTCACACACTGTCTCACATACAAACAAACACACATACACGCTCACCTTCTCTCACACACTATTTCACATACACGCAGACACATGCTCCACCTCTCTCACACACTGTCTCACGTACACACACAGACATACACACGATCACCCTCTCTCACACACTGTCTCACATACACACACAGAAACACACAAATGCTCACACTCTCTCACACACTGTCTCACATACACACAGACACACACTCACGCTCACCCTCTCTCACACACTGTCTCACATACACACAGACACACACACCCGCTCACCCTCTCTCACACACTGTCTACATACACACACATGCTTACCCTCTCTCACACACTGTCTCAGATACACACGCTCACCCTCTCTCCCACACACACACATGCTTGCCCTCTGTCACACACTGTCTTACATACTCACATACACACACTCGCTCACCTTCTCTCACTCACTATCTCACATACACACAGAGAGACACACATGCACCACCTCTCTAACACACTGTCTCACATACACACACAGACACACACACGATCACCCTCTCTCACACACTGTCTCACATACACACACAGACACACACACGATCACCCTCTCTCACACACTGTCTCACATACAAACACAGACACGCTCACCTTCTCTAACAGAGTGTCTCACATACACACAGACAGACACACATGCTCCCCACTCTCACACAGTCTCACATACACACACAGACACACACACGCTCACCCTCTCGCACATACTGTCACACATATACACAGAGACACACACGATCACACTCTCTCACACACTATCACACACACGCACACGCACTCATCCCCTCTCACACACTGTCTCACATACACACACACGCTCACCCTCTCTCTCACACTGTCTCACATACACAGACACACACATTCACCCTCATTCACACACTGTCACACATACACACAGACACACACATGATCACCCTCTCTCACACACTGACACACATACACACAGACACACACACACACGCTCAGCCTCTCTCACACACTGTCTCACATACACACAGGTACATACACATGCTCCCCCTCTCTCACACACTGTCTCACATACACACAGGCACATACACATGCTCCCCCTCTCTCACACACTGTCTCACATACCCACAGACACACACACGAACACACTCTCCCACACACTGTCACACATACACACAGACACAGACACGAACACACTCTCCCACACACTGTCACACATACACACAGACACACACACAATCACCCTCTCTCACACAATGTCTCACATTCACGCAGACACACACATGATCACACTCTCTCACACACTGTCTCACATACAAACACACGCACACGCTCACCTTCTCTCACACACTGTCTCACATACACACAGACAGACACACATGCTCACCCTCTCTCACACACTGTCTCACCATCACAGACACACTCACCCTCTCACACACACACATTCACCCTCTCTCCCACACAGACACACATGCTCACCCTGTCTCACACACACTGTCTCACATGCACACACACACACATGCTGACCCTCTCTCACACACTGTCTCACATGCACACACACACACATGCTGACCCTCTCTCACACACTGTCTCACATACACACAGAGACACACATGATCACACTCTCTCACACACTGTCTCACACAGACACACGCACTCTTCCCCTCTCACACACTGTCTCACATACACACACACATGATCACCCTCTCTCACACACTGTCTCACATACACACAGACACACACACGTGCTCACCCTCTATCACACACTGTCTCACATACACACACAGAAACACACACATGCTCACCCTCTCTCACACACTGTCTCACATACACACAGACACACAACCATGCTCTCCCTGTCTAACACACTGTCTCATATACACACAGACACACACACACGATCACCCTCTCTCACATACAGACAGACACACACACGTGCTCTCCCTCTCTCACACACTGTCACTCATACACACAGACACGCACAAGACCACCCTCTCTTACACACTGTCTCACACACACATGCTCACCCTTTCTCACACACACACGCTTACCCTCTCTCACACACTGTATTACACACACATGCTCCCCCTCTCTCACACACTGTCTTACACACACATGCTCACCCTCTCTCACACACTGTCTCACACAGACATGCTCACACAGTCTTACACACACATGTTCACCCTCTCTGACACACCGTCTTACACACACATGCTCACCCTCTCACGCACTGTCTCACACACGTGTGCTCACCCTCTCTCACATACTGTCTCATACACACATGCCTGCGCTCTCTCACACTCTGTCTCACACACACACTCACACTCTCTCACACACACGCATGCTCATCCTCTCTCACACCCTCTTTCACACACACATGCTCACCCTCTCTCTCACACACATGGTCACCCTCCCTCACAAACTGTCCCACACACACACACTCACACTCTCTCACACACTGTCTCACACACACACACACTCACACTCTCTCACACATGCTCACACTCTCTCACACACACACGCTTACCCTCTCTCACACACTGTCTCACACACACATGCTCACAATGTCTTACATACACATCTCACCCTCTCTCACACACTGTCTCACACACACATGCTCACCCTCTCTCACACACTGTCTCACACACACATGCTCACCCTTTCGCACACACACACACACGCTTACCCTCTCTCACACACTGTATTACACACACATGGTCCCCCTCTCTCACACACTGTCTTACACACACATGCTCACCCTCTCTCACACACTGTCTCACATACACACACACACACACGCTCACCCTCTCTCACACACTGTCTCACATACACACACAGACACACACACATGCTCAACCTCTCTCACACACTGTCTCACATACACACACAGACAGACACCCACTCACCCTCTCTCATATACACTGTCTCACACACACATAGACGCTCACATGCTCACCCTCTCTCACACACTGTCTCACATACACACACAGAAACACACACATGTTCACCCTCTCTCACACACTGTCTCTCATACACACAGACACACACACGTGCTCACCCTCTCTCACACACTTTCTCACATACACACAGAGACACGCACGATCACCCTCTCTCACACACTGTCTCACATACACACACAGAAACACACACATGTTCACCCTCTCTCACACACTGTCTCACATACACACAGAAACACACATGATCACCCTCTCTCACATGCTGTCTCACATACACACAGACACACATATATGCTCACACATTGTCTCCCATACACACAGACACACACATGCTCACCCTCTCTCACACACTGTCTTACATACACACAGACACACACACACTCAGCCTCTCTCACTTACTGTCTCACATACACAGACACACAGACATGCTCACACTCTCTCAAACACTGTCACACAAACACACAGACAAATACACATGCTTCCCCTCTCTCACACACTGTCTCACATACAAACAAACACACATACACGCTCACCTTCTCTCACACACTATTTCACATACACGCAGACACATGCTCCACCTCTCTCACACACTGTCTCACGTACACACACAGACATACACACGATCACCCTCTCTCACACACTGTCTCACATACACACACAGAAACACACAAATGCTCACACTCTCTCACACACTGTCTCACATACACACAGACACACACTCACGCTCACCCTCTCTCACACACTGTCTCACATACACACAGACACACACACCCGCTCACCCTCTCTCACACACTGTCTACATACACACACATGCTTACCCTCTCTCACACACTGTCTCAGATACACACGCTCACCCTCTCTCCCACACACACACATGCTTGCCCTCTGTCACACACTGTCTTACATACTCACATACACACACTCGCTCACCTTCTCTCACTCACTATCTCACATACACACAGAGAGACACACATGCACCACCTCTCTAACACACTGTCTCACATACACACACAGACACACACACGATCACCCTCTCTCACACACTGTCTCACATACACACACAGACACACACACGATCACCCTCTCTCACACACTGTCTCACATACAAACACAGACACGCTCACCTTCTCTAACAGAGTGTCTCACATACACACAGACAGACACACATGCTCCCCACTCTCACACAGTCTCACATACACACACAGACACACACACGCTCACCCTCTCGCACATACTGTCACACATATACACAGAGACACACACGATCACACTCTCTCACACACTATCACACACACGCACACGCACTCATCCCCTCTCACACACTGTCTCACATACACACACACGCTCACCCTCTCTCTCACACTGTCTCACATACACAGACACACACATTCACCCTCATTCACACACTGTCACACATACACACAGACACACACATGATCACCCTCTCTCACACACTGACACACATACACACAGACACACACACACACGCTCAGCCTCTCTCACACACTGTCTCACATACACACAGGTACATACACATGCTCCCCCTCTCTCACACACTGTCTCACATACACACAGGCACATACACATGCTCCCCCTCTCTCACACACTGTCTCACATACCCACAGACACACACACGAACACACTCTCCCACACACTGTCACACATACACACAGACACAGACACGAACACACTCTCCCACACACTGTCACACATACACACAGACACACACACAATCACCCTCTCTCACACAATGTCTCACATTCACGCAGACACACACATGATCACACTCTCTCACACACTGTCTCACATACAAACACACGCACACGCTCACCTTCTCTCACACACTGTCTCACATACACACAGACAGACACACATGCTCACCCTCTCTCACACACTGTCTCACCATCACAGACACACTCACCCTCTCACACACACACATTCACCCTCTCTCCCACACAGACACACATGCTCACCCTGTCTCACACACACTGTCTCACATGCACACACACACACATGCTGACCCTCTCTCACACACTGTCTCACATGCACACACACACACATGCTGACCCTCTCTCACACACTGTCTCACATACACACAGAGACACACATGATCACACTCTCTCACACACTGTCTCACACAGACACACGCACTCTTCCCCTCTCACACACTGTCTCACATACACACACACATGATCACCCTCTCTCACACACTGTCTCACATACACACAGACACACACACGTGCTCACCCTCTATCACACACTGTCTCACATACACACACAGAAACACACACATGCTCACCCTCTCTCACACACTGTCTCACATACACACAGACACACAACCATGCTCTCCCTGTCTAACACACTGTCTCATATACACACAGACACACACACACGATCACCCTCTCTCACATACAGACAGACACACACACGTGCTCTCCCTCTCTCACACACTGTCACTCATACACACAGACACGCACAAGACCACCCTCTCTTACACACTGTCTCACACACACGCACGCTCACTCTCTCTCACAAACTGTCTCACACACACACACACAGACACATCCACACTCACCCTCTCTCACATTCACACATGCACACCCTCTCTTACACACTGTCTCACACACACACATGCTCACTCTGTCTCACACACTGCCTCAAACACACATGCTCACCCTCTCTCACACACACACACACACACGATCACCCTCTCTCACACACTGTCTCATATACACAGACACACACACGATCACCCTCTCTCACACACTGTCGCACATACACACAGACACACACACAATCACCCTCTCGCACACACTATCTCACATACACACAGACACCCACACGATCTCCCTCTCTCACACACTGTCTCACACACACACACACACACTGTCTCACATACACACAGACACACACATGATCACCCTCTCCCACACACTGTCTCACATTCACACAGACACACACACGATCACCCTCTCTCACACACTGTCTCACACACACGCACATGCTCACACTCTCTCACACACTGTCTCAAACTCACAGACACGATCACCCTCTCACACACACTATCTCACACACACGTGCTCACCCTCTCTCACACACTGTCTCACATACACACACACACACAGATACGGTCACCCTCTCTCAAACACTGTCTCACATACACACAGACACACACACAATCACCCTCTCTCACACACTGTCTCAGATACACACGCTCACCCTCTCTCCCACACACACACATGTTTGCACTCTGTCACACAGTCTCACATACACACAGACGCACACATACTCACTCTCTCTCACACACTATCTCACATACACACACAGACACATCCACACTCACCCTCTCTCACATTCACACATGCACACCCTCTCTTACACACTGTCTCACACACACACACACGCTCACTCTCTCTCACACACTGTCTCACATACACACAGACACACACACGATCACCCTCTCTCACACACTGTCTCACATTCACGCAGACACACACACGATCACCCTCTCTCACACACTGTCTCACATTCACGCAGACACACACATGATCACCCTCTCCCACACACTGTCTCACATTCACGCAGACACACACACGATCACCCTCTCTCATACACTGTCTCACACACACGCACATGCTCACACTCTCTCACACACTGTCTCAAACTCACAGACACACTCAGCCTCTCACACACACTATCTCACACACACACACACACTCACCCTCTGTCACACACTGTCTCACATACACACAGACGCACACATGCTCACTCTCTCACACACTGTCTCACATACACACAGACACATCCACACTCACCCTCTCTCACATTCACACATGCTCACCCTTTCTCACACACTGTCTCAGATACACACGCTCACCCTCTCTCACACACACACATACATTCTCACCCTCTCTCACACACTGTCTCACATACACACACAGACACACACATACATTCTCACCCTCTCTCACACACTGTCTCACATACACACACAGACACACACATTCTCACCCTCTCTCCCACACTGTCTCACACACACATGCTCACACTGTCTTACACACACATGCTCACCCTCTCTCTCACACTGTCTCACACACACATGCTCACACTGTCTTACACACACATGCTCACACTGTCTTACACACACATGCTCACCCTCTCTCTCACACTGTCTTACACACACATGCTCACCCTCTCTCTCACACTGTCTCACACACACATGCTCACACTGTCTTACACACACATGCTCACCCTCTCTCACACACTGTCTCACACACACATGCTCACCCTCTCTCTCACACTGTCTTACACACACATGCTCACACTGTCTTACACACACATGCTCACCCTCTCTCACACACTGTCTCACACACACATGCTCACCCTCTCTCACACACTGTCTCACACACACATGCTCACACTGTCTTACACACACATGCTCACCCTCTCTCACACACTGTCTTACACACACATGCTCACCCTCTCTCACACACTGTCTCACACACACATGCTCACCCTCTCTCTCACACTGTCTCACACACACATGCTCACACTGTCTCACACACTGTCTTACACACACATGCTCCCCCTCTCTCACACACTGTCTCACACAGACATGCTCACACTGTCTCACACACACATGCTCACACTGTCTTACACACACATGCTCACACTGTCTTACACAAACATGCTCACCCTCTCTCACACTGTCTTACACACACATGCTCACCCTATCTCACACACTGTCTCACACAGACATGCTCACACTGTCTTACACACACATGTTCACCCTCTCTGACACACCGTCTTACACACACATGCTCACACTGTCTTACACACACATGCTCACCCTCTCTCACACACTGTCTTACACACACATGCTCACCCTCTCTCACACACTGTCTTACACACACATGCTCACCCTCTCTCTCACACTGTCTCACACACACATGCTCACACTGTCTTACACACACATGCTCACACTGTCTTACACACACATGCTCACCCTCTCTCTCACACTGTCTTACACACACATGCTCACCCTCTCTCTCACACTGTCTCACACACACATGCTCACACTGTCTTACACACACATGCTCACCCTCTCTCACACACTGTCTCACACACACATGCTCACCCTCTCTCTCACACTGTCTTACACACACATGCTCACACTGTCTTACACACACATGCTCACCCTCTCTCACACACTGTCTCACACACACATGCTCACCCTCTCTCACACACTGTCTCACACACACATGCTCACACTGTCTTACACACACATGCTCACCCTCTCTCACACACTGTCTTACACACACATGCTCACCCTCTCTCACACACTGTCTCACACACACATGCTCACCCTCTCTCTCACACTGTCTCACACACACATGCTCACACTGTCTCACACACTGTCTTACACACACATGCTCCCCCTCTCTCACACACTGTCTCACACAGACATGCTCACACTGTCTCACACACACATGCTCACACTGTCTTACACACACATGCTCACACTGTCTTACACAAACATGCTCACCCTCTCTCACACTGTCTTACACACACATGCTCACCCTACCTCACACACTGTCTCACACAGACATGCTCACACTGTCTTACACACACATGTTCACCCTCTCTGACACACCGTCTTACACACACATGCTCACACTGTCTTACACACACATGCTCACCCTCTCTCACACACTGTCTTACACACACATGCTCACCCTCTCACACACTGTCTTACACATGTGTGCTCACCCTCTCTCACATACTGTCTCATACACACATGCCTGCGCTCTCTCACACACACACTCACACTCTCACACACACGCATGCTCATCCTCTCTCACACCCTCTTTCACACACACATGCTCACCCTTTCTCACACACACACGCTTACCCTCTCTCACACACTGTATTACACACACATGCTCCCCCTCTCTCACACACTGTCTTACACACACATGCTCACCCTCTCTCACACACTGTCTCACACAGACATGCTCACACTGTCTTACACACACATGTTCACCCTCTCTGACACACCGTCTTACACACACATGCTCACACTGTCTCACACACACATGCTCACCCTCTCACACACTTTCTCACACACGTGTGCTCACCCTCTCTCACATACTGTCTCATACACACATGCCTGCGCTCTCTCACACTCTGTCTCACACACACACTCACACTCTCTCACACACACGCATGCTCATCCTCTCTCACACCCTCTTTCACACACACATGCTCACCCTCTCTCTCACACACATGGTCACCCTCCCTCACAAACTGTCCCACACACACATGCTCACCCTCTCTCTCACACTGTCTCACACACACACACTCACACTCTCTCACACATGCTCACCCTCTCTCACACACTGTCTCACACACACATGCTCACCCTCTCTCACCCTCTCTCTCACACACATGCTCACCCTCTCTCACACACTGTCTCACACACACATGCTCACCCTTTCTCACACACACACGCTTACCCTCTCTCACACACTGTATTACACACACATGCTCCCCCTCTCTCACACACTGTCTTACACACACATGCTCACCCTCTCTCACACACTGTCTCACATACACACACACACACATGCTCACCCTCTCTCACACACTGTCTCACATGCACACACACACACACGCTCACCCTCTCTCACACACTGTCTCACATACACACACAGACACACACACATGCTCAACCTCTCTCACACACTGTCTCACATACACACACACACACACGCTCACCCTCTCTCACACACTGTCTCACATACACACACAGACACACACACATGCTCAACCTCTCTCACACACTGTCTCACATACACACACAGACAGACACACACTCACCCTCTCTCATATACACTGTCTCACACACACATAGACGCTCACATGCTCACCCTGTCTCACACACTGTCTCACATACACACACAGAAACACACACGTTCACCCTCTCTCACACACTGTCTCTCATACACACAGACACACACACGTGCTCACCCTCTCTCACACACTTTCTCAGATACACACAGAGACACGCACGATCACCCTCTCTCACACACTGTCTCACATACACACACAGAAACACACACATGTTCACCCTCTCTCACACACTGTCTCACATACACACAGAAACACACATGATCACCCTCTCTCACATGCTGTCTCACATACACACAGACACACATATATGCTCACACATTGTCTCCCATACACACAGACACACACATGCTCACCCTCTCTCACACACTGTCTTACATACACACAGACACACACACACTCAGCCTCTCTCACTTACTGTCTCACATACACAGACACACAGACATGCTCACACTCTCTCAAACACTGTCACACAAACACACAGACAAATACACATGCTTCCCCTCTCTCACACACTGTCTCACATACAAACAAACACACATACACGCTCACCTTCTCTCACACACTATTTCACATACACGCAGACACATGCTCCACCTCTCTCACACACTGTCTCACGTACACACACAGACATACACACGATCACCCTCTCTCACACACTGTCTCACATACACACACAGAAACACACAAATGCTCACACTCTCTCACACACTGTCTCACATACACACAGACACACACTCACGCTCACCCTCTCTCACACACTGTCTCACATACACACAGACACACACACCCGCTCACCCTCTCTCACACACTGTCTCACATACACACACAGAAACACACAAATGCTCACACTCTCTCACACACTGTCTCACATACACACAGACACACACTCACGCTCACCCTCTCTCACACACTGTCTCACATACACACAGACACACACACCCGCTCACCCTCTCTCACACACTGTCTCAGATACACCCGCTCACCCTCTCTCACACACTGTCTCAGATACACACGCTCACCCTCTCTCCCACACACACACATGCTTGCCCTCTGTCACACACTGTCTTACATACTCACATACACACACTCGCTCACCTTCTCTCACTCACTATCTCACATACACACAGAGAGACACACATGCACCACCTCTCTAACACACTGTCTCACATACACACACAGACACACACACGATCACCCTCTCTCACACACTGTCTCACATACACGCAGACACACACACGAACACCCTCTCCCACACACTGTCTCACATACACACACAGACACACACACATGCTCACCCTCTCTCACACACTGTCTCACATACAAACACACACATGCTCACCCTCTCCCACACACTGTCTCACATACACACACAGACACACACACGAACACCCTCTCTCACACACTGTCTCACATACAAACACAGACACACACACATGCTCACCCTCTCTCACACACTGTCTCACATACACACAGACACACACACGAACACCCTCTCCCACACACTGTCTCACATACAAACACAGACACACACACATGCTCACCCTCTCTCACACACTGTCTCACATACACACAGACACACACACGAACACCCTCTCCCACACACTGTCTCACATACAAACACACACATGCTCACCCTCTCTCACACACTGTCTCACATACAAACACAGACACGCTCGCCTTCTCTAACAGAGTGTCTCACATACACACAGACAGACACACATGCTCCCCACTCTCACACTGTCTCACATACACACAGACACACACACCCGCTCACCCTCTCTCACACACTGTCTCAGATACACACGCTCACCCTCTCTCCCACACTGTCTCACACACACATGCTCACACTGTCTTACACACACATGCTCACCCTCTCTCTCACACTGTCTCACACACACATGCTCACACTGTCTTACACACACATGCTCACACTGTCTTACACACACATGCTCACCCTCTCTCTCACACTGTCTTACACACACATGCTCACCCTCTCTCTCACACTGTCTCACACACACATGCTCACACTGTCTTACACACACATGCTCACCCTCTCTCACACACTGTCTCACACACACATGCTCACCCTCTCTCTCACACTGTCTTACACACACATGCTCACACTGTCTTACACACACATGCTCACCCTCTCTCACACACTGTCTCACACACACATGCTCACCCTCTCTCACACACTGTCTCACACACACATGCTCACACTGTCTTACACACACATGCTCACCCTCTCTCACACACTGTCTTACACACACATGCTCACCCTCTCTCACACACTGTCTCACACACACATGCTCACCCTCTCTCTCACACTGTCTCACACACACATGCTCACACTGTCTCACACACTGTCTTACACACACATGCTCCCCCTCTCTCACACACTGTCTCACACAGACATGCTCACACTGTCTCACACACACATGCTCACACTGTCTTACACACACATGCTCACACTGTCTTACACAAACATGCTCACCCTCTCTCACACTGTCTTACACACACATGCTCACCCTATCTCACACACTGTCTCACACAGACATGCTCACACTGTCTTACACACACATGTTCACCCTCTCTGACACACCGTCTTACACACACATGCTCACACTGTCTTACACACACATGCTCACCCTCTCTCACACACTGTCTTACACACACATGCTCACCCTCTCTCACACACTGTCTTACACACACATGCTCACCCTCTCTCTCACACTGTCTCACACACACATGCTCACACTGTCTTACACACACATGCTCACACTGTCTTACACACACATGCTCACCCTCTCTCTCACACTGTCTTACACACACATGCTCACCCTCTCTCTCACACTGTCTCACACACACATGCTCACACTGTCTTACACACACATGCTCACCCTCTCTCACACACTGTCTCACACACACATGCTCACCCTCTCTCTCACACTGTCTTACACACACATGCTCACACTGTCTTACACACACATGCTCACCCTCTCTCACACACTGTCTCACACACACATGCTCACCCTCTCTCACACACTGTCTCACACACACATGCTCACACTGTCTTACACACACATGCTCACCCTCTCTCACACACTGTCTTACACACACATGCTCACCCTCTCTCACACACTGTCTCACACACACATGCTCACCCTCTCTCTCACACTGTCTCACACACACATGCTCACACTGTCTCACACACTGTCTTACACACACATGCTCCCCCTCTCTCACACACTGTCTCACACAGACATGCTCACACTGTCTCACACACACATGCTCACACTGTCTTACACACACATGCTCACACTGTCTTACACAAACATGCTCACCCTCTCTCACACTGTCTTACACACACATGCTCACCCTATCTCACACACTGTCTCACACAGACATGCTCACACTGTCTTACACACACATGTTCACCCTCTCTGACACACCGTCTTACACACACATGCTCACACTGTCTTACACACACATGCTCACCCTCTCTCACACACTGTCTTACACACACATGCTCACCCTCTCACACACTGTCTTACACATGTGTGCTCACCCTCTCTCACATACTGTCTCATACACACATGCCTGCGCTCTCTCACACACACACTCACACTCTCACACACACGCATGCTCATCCTCTCTCACACCCTCTTTCACACACACATGCTCACCCTTTCTCACACACACACGCTTACCCTCTCTCACACACTGTATTACACACACATGCTCCCCCTCTCTCACACACTGTCTTACACACACATGCTCACCCTCTCTCACACACTGTCTCACACAGACATGCTCACACTGTCTTACACACACATGTTCACCCTCTCTGACACACCGTCTTACACACACATGCTCACACTGTCTCACACACACATGCTCACCCTCTCACACACTTTCTCACACACGTGTGCTCACCCTCTCTCACATACTGTCTCATACACACATGCCTGCGCTCTCTCACACTCTGTCTCACACACACACTCACACTCTCTCACACACACGCATGCTCATCCTCTCTCACACCCTCTTTCACACACACATGCTCACCCTCTCTCTCACACACATGGTCACCCTCCCTCACAAACTGTCCCACACACACATGCTCACCCTCTCTCTCACACTGTCTCACACACACACACTCACACTCTCTCACACATGCTCACCCTCTCTCACACACTGTCTCACACACACATGCTCACCCTCTCTCACCCTCTCTCTCACACACATGCTCACCCTCTCTCACACACTGTCTCACACACACATGCTCACCCTTTCTCACACACACACGCTTACCCTCTCTCACACACTGTATTACACACACATGCTCCCCCTCTCTCACACACTGTCTTACACACACATGCTCACCCTCTCTCACACACTGTCTCACATACACACACACACACATGCTCACCCTCTCTCACACACTGTCTCACATGCACACACACACACACGCTCACCCTCTCTCACACACTGTCTCACATACACACACAGACACACACACATGCTCAACCTCTCTCACACACTGTCTCACATACACACACACACACACGCTCACCCTCTCTCACACACTGTCTCACATACACACACAGACACACACACATGCTCAACCTCTCTCACACACTGTCTCACATACACACACAGACAGACACACACTCACCCTCTCTCATATACACTGTCTCACACACACATAGACGCTCACATGCTCACCCTGTCTCACACACTGTCTCACATACACACACAGAAACACACACGTTCACCCTCTCTCACACACTGTCTCTCATACACACAGACACACACACGTGCTCACCCTCTCTCACACACTTTCTCAGATACACACAGAGACACGCACGATCACCCTCTCTCACACACTGTCTCACATACACACACAGAAACACACACATGTTCACCCTCTCTCACACACTGTCTCACATACACACAGAAACACACATGATCACCCTCTCTCACATGCTGTCTCACATACACACAGACACACATATATGCTCACACATTGTCTCCCATACACACAGACACACACATGCTCACCCTCTCTCACACACTGTCTTACATACACACAGACACACACACACTCAGCCTCTCTCACTTACTGTCTCACATACACAGACACACAGACATGCTCACACTCTCTCAAACACTGTCACACAAACACACAGACAAATACACATGCTTCCCCTCTCTCACACACTGTCTCACATACAAACAAACACACATACACGCTCACCTTCTCTCACACACTATTTCACATACACGCAGACACATGCTCCACCTCTCTCACACACTGTCTCACGTACACACACAGACATACACACGATCACCCTCTCTCACACACTGTCTCACATACACACACAGAAACACACAAATGCTCACACTCTCTCACACACTGTCTCACATACACACAGACACACACTCACGCTCACCCTCTCTCACACACTGTCTCACATACACACAGACACACACACCCGCTCACCCTCTCTCACACACTGTCTCACATACACACACAGAAACACACAAATGCTCACACTCTCTCACACACTGTCTCACATACACACAGACACACACTCACGCTCACCCTCTCTCACACACTGTCTCACATACACACAGACACACACACCCGCTCACCCTCTCTCACACACTGTCTCAGATACACACGCTCACCCTCTCTCACACACTGTCTCAGATACACACGCTCACCCTCTCTCCCACACACACACATGCTTGCCCTCTGTCACACACTGTCTTACATACTCACATACACACACTCGCTCACCTTCTCTCACTCACTATCTCACATACACACAGAGAGACACACATGCACCACCTCTCTAACACACTGTCTCACATACACACACAGACACACACACGATCACCCTCTCTCACACACTGTCTCACATACACGCAGACACACACACGAACACCCTCTCCCACACACTGTCTCACATACACACACAGACACACACACATGCTCACCCTCTCTCACACACTGTCTCACATACAAACACACACATGCTCACCCTCTCCCACACACTGTCTCACATACACACACAGACACACACACGAACACCCTCTCTCACACACTGTCTCACATACAAACACAGACACACACACATGCTCACCCTCTCTCACACACTGTCTCACATACACACAGACACACACACGAACACCCTCTCCCACACACTGTCTCACATACAAACACAGACACACACACATGCTCACCCTCTCTCACACACTGTCTCACATACACACAGACACACACACGAACACCCTCTCCCACACACTGTCTCACATACAAACACACACATGCTCACCCTCTCTCACACACTGTCTCACATACAAACACAGACACGCTCACCTTCTCTAACAGAGTGTCTCACATACACACAGACAGACACACATGCTCCCCACTCTCACACAGTCTCACATACACACACAGACACACACACGATCACCCTCTCTCACACGCTGTCTCACATACACGCAGACACACACACGCTCACCCTCTCGCACATACTGTCACACATATACACAGAGACACACACGATCACACTCTCTCACACACTATCACACACACGCACACGCACTCATCCCCTCTCACACACTGTCTCACATACACACACACGCTCACCCTCTCTCTCACACTGTCTCACATACACAGACACACACATTCACCCTCATTCACACACTGTCACACATACACACAGACACACACATGATCACCCTCTCTCACACACTGACACACATACACACAGACACACACACACACGCTCAGCCTCTCTCACACACTGTCTCACATACACACAGATACATACACATGCTCCCCCTCTCTCACACACTGTCTCACATACACACAGGCACATACACATGCTCCCCCTCTCTCACACACTGTCTCACATACCCACAGACACACACACGAACACACTCTCCCACACACTGTCACACATACACACAGACACAGACACGAACACACTCTCCCACACACTGTCACACATACACACAGACACACACACGATCACCCTCTCTCACACAATGTCTCACATTCACGCAGACACACACATGATCACACTCTCTCACACACTGTCTCACATACAAACACACGCACACGCTCACCCTCTCTCACACACTGTCTCACCATCACAGACACACTCACCCTCTCACACACACACATTCACCCTCTCTCCCACACAGACACACATGCTCACCCTGTCTCACACACACTGTCTCACATGCACACACACACACATGCTGACCCTCTCTCACACACTGTCTCACATGCACACACACACACATGCTGACCCTCTCTCACACACTGTCTCACATACACACAGAGACACACATGATCACACTCTCTCACACACTGTCTCACACAGACACACGCACTCTTCCCCTCTCACACACTGTCTCACATACACACACACATGATCACCCTCTCTCACACACTGTCTCACATACACACAGACACACACACGTGCTCACCCTCTATCACACACTGTCTCACATACACACACAGAAACACACACATGTTCACCCTCTCTCACACACTGTCTCTCATACACACAGACACACACACGTGCTCACCCTCTCTCACACACTTTCTCACATACACACAGAGACACGCACGATCACCCTCTCTCACACACTGTCTCACATACACACACAGAAACACACACATGTTCACCCTCTCTCACACACTGTCTCACATACACACAGAAACACACATGATCACCCTCTCTCACATGCTGTCTCACATACACACAGACACACATATATGCTCACACATTGTCTCCCATACACACAGACACACACATGCTCACCCTCTCTCACACACTGTCTTACATACACACAGACACACACACACTCAGCCTCTCTCACTTACTGTCTCACATACACAGACACACAGACATGCTCACACTCTCTCAAACACTGTCACACAAACACACAGACAAATACACATGCTTCCCCTCTCTCACACACTGTCTCACATACAAACAAACACACATACACGCTCACCTTCTCTCACACACTATTTCACATACACGCAGACACATGCTCCACCTCTCTCACACACTGTCTCACGTACACACACAGACATACACACGATCACCCTCTCTCACACACTGTCTCACATACACACAGACACACACACATGCTCACACTCTCTCACACACTGTCTCACATACACACAGACACACACTCACGCTCACCCTCTCTCACACACTGTCTCACATACACACAGACACACACACCCGCTCACCCTCTCTCACACACTGTCTACATACACACACATGCTTACCCTCTCTCACACACTGTCTCAGATACACACGCTCACCCTCTCTCCCACACACACACATGCTTGCCCTCTGTCACACACTGTCTTACATACTCACATACACACACTCGCTCACCTTCTCTCACTCACTATCTCACATACACACAGAGAGACACACATGCACCACCTCTCTAACACACTGTCTCACATACACACACAGACACACACACGATCACCCTCTCTCACACACTGTCTCACATACACACACAGACACACACACGATCACCCTCTCTCACACACTGTCTCACATACAAACACAGACACGCTCACCTTCTCTAACAGAGTGTCTCACATACACACAGACAGACACACATGCTCCCCACTCTCACACAGTCTCACATACACACACAGACACACACACGCTCACCCTCTCGCACATACTGTCACACATATACACAGAGACACACACGATCACACTCTCTCACACACTATCACACACACGCACACGCACTCATCCCCTCTCACACACTGTCTCACATACACACACACGCTCACCCTCTCTCTCACACTGTCTCACATACACAGACACACACATTCACCCTCATTCACACACTGTCACACATACACACAGACACACACATGATCACCCTCTCTCACACACTGACACACATACACACAGACACACACACACACGCTCAGCCTCTCTCACACACTGTCTCACATACACACAGGTACATACACATGCTCCCCCTCTCTCACACACTGTCTCACATACACACAGGCACATACACATGCTCCCCCTCTCTCACACACTGTCTCACATACCCACAGACACACACACGAACACACTCTCCCACACACTGTCACACATACACACAGACACAGACACGAACACACTCTCCCACACACTGTCACACATACACACAGACACACACACGATCACCCTCTCTCACACAATGTCTCACATTCACGCAGACACACACATGATCACACTCTCTCACACACTGTCTCACATACAAACACACGCACACGCTCACCCTCTCTCACACACTGTCTCACCATCACAGACACACTCACCCTCTCACACACACACATTCACCCTCTCTCCCACACAGACACACATGCTCACCCTGTCTCACACACACTGTCTCACATGCACACACACACACATGCTGACCCTCTCTCACACACTGTCTCACATGCACACACACACACATGCTGACCCTCTCTCACACACTGTCTCACATACACACAGAGACACACATGATCACACTCTCTCACACACTGTCTCACACAGACACACGCACTCTTCCCCTCTCACACACTGTCTCACATACACACACACATGATCACCCTCTCTCACACACTGTCTCACATACACACAGACACACACACGTGCTCACCCTCTATCACACACTGTCTCACATACACACACAGAAACACACACATGCTCACCCTCTCTCACACACTGTCTCACATACACACAGACACACACACAATCACCCTCTCTCACACACTGTCACACATACACACAGACACACAACCATGCTCTCCCTGTCTAACACACTGTCTCATATACACACAGACACACACACACGATCACCCTCTCTCACATACAGACAGACACACACACGTGCTCTCCCTCTCTCACACACTGTCACTCATACACACAGACACGCACAAGACCACCCTCTCTTACACACTGTCTCACACACACGCACGCTCACTCTCTCTCACAAACTGTCTCACACACACACACACAGACACATCCACACTCACCCTCTCTCACATTCACACATGCACACCCTCTCTTACACACTGTCTCACACACACACATGCTCACTCTGTCTCACACACTGCCTCAAACACACATGCTCACCCTCTCTCACACACACACACACACACGATCACCCTCTCTCACACACTGTCTCATATACACAGACACACACACGATCACCCTCTCTCACACACTGTCGCACATACACACAGACACACACACAATCACCCTCTCGCACACACTATCTCACATACACACAGACACCCACACGATCTCCCTCTCTCACACACTGTCTCACACACACACACACACACTGTCTCACATACACACAGACACACACATGATCACCCTCTCCCACACACTGTCTCACATTCACGCAGACACACACACGATCACCCTCTCTCACACACTGTCTCACACACACGCACATGCTCACACTCTCTCACACACTGTCTCAAACTCACAGACACGATCACCCTCTCACACACACTATCTCACACACACGTGCTCACCCTCTCTCACACACTGTCTCACATACACACACACACACAGATACGGTCACCCTCTCTCAAACACTGTCTCACATACACACAGACACACACACAATCACCCTCTCTCACACACTGTCTCAGATACACACGCTCACCCTCTCTCCCACACACACACATGTTTGCACTCTGTCACACAGTCTCACATACACACAGACGCACACATACTCACTCTCTCTCACACACTATCTCACATACACACAAGACACATCCACACTCACCCTCTCTCACATTCACACATGCACACCCTCTCTTACACACTGTCTCACACACACACACACGCTCACTCTCTCTCACACACTGTCTCACATACACACAGACACACACACGATCACCCTCTCTCACACACTGTCTCACATTCACGCAGACACACACACGATCACCCTCTCTCACACACTGTCTCACATTCACGCAGACACACACATGATCACCCTCTCCCACACACTGTCTCACATTCACGCAGACACACACACGATCACCCTCTCTCATACACTGTCTCACATACACACAGACACACACATGATCACCCTCTCTCACACACTGTCTCACATTCACGCAGACACACACACGATCACCCTCTCTCATACACTGTCTCACACACACGCACATGCTCACACTCTCTCACACACTGTCTCAAACTCACAGACACACTCACCCTCTCACACACACTATCTCACACATACACACACGCTCACCCTCTCTCACTCACTGTTTCAGATGCACAAGCTCACCCTCTCTCCCACACATACACATGCTTGCCCTCTGTCACACACTGTCTCACATACACACAGACGCACACATGCTCACTCTCTCACACACTGTCTTACATACACACACAGACACATCCACACTCACCCTCTCTCACATTCACACATGCTCACCCTTTCTCACACACTGTCTCAGATACACACGCTCACTCTCTCTCACACACACACATACATTCTCACCCTGTCTCACACACTGTCTCACATACACACACAGACACACACATTCTCACCCTCTCTCACACACTGTCTCACATACACACACAGACACACACATTCTCACCCTCTCTCATACACTGTCTCACATACAGCGCAGACACATCCACACTCACCCTCTTTCTCATACACATATGCTCAACCTCTCTCTCACATTGTCTCACACCCACACGCTCAGTCTCTCTCACACACTGTCTCATACACACACACGCTCAAATTCTCTCACACACTGTCTCATATACTTGTGCTCACCCTCTCTCCCACACACATATGTTCACCCTCTCTCACTCACTGTCTCACATTCATGCAGACGCACACACGATCACCCTCTCTCACACACTGTCTCACATACACACACACAGACACACACACATATGTTCACCCTCTCTCACACACTGTCTCACATACACACAGACCCACACACAATCACCCTCTCTCACACACTGTCTCACATACACACACACACACATATGTTCACCCTCTCTCACACACTGTCTCACATACACACAGACACACACACAATCACCCTCTCTCACACACTGTCTCACATACACACAGACACACACACGCTCACCCTCTCTCACCTACACACAGACACACACACAATCACCCTCTCTCACACACTGTCTCACATACACACAGACACACACACAATCACCCTCTCTCACACACTGTCTCACATACACACACAGACACACACACGATCACCCTCTCTCACACACTGTCTCACATACACACACAGACACACACACGCATGCTCACCCTCTCTCACACACTGTCTCACATACACACAGACACACACATGATCGCCCTCTGTCACACATACACACAGACAAACACATGCTCACCCTCTCGCACACGCTGTCTCACACACACACACACACACACACACACACACGATCACCCTCTCTCACACACTGTCTCACATACACACACAGACACACATACATGCTCACCCTCTCTCACACACTGTCTCACATACACACACACACATGCTCACCCTCTCTCACACACTGTCTCACATACACACACACACACATGCTCACCCTCTCTCCCAATCTGTCTCACATACACACACAGAAACACACACAGAAACACACACATGCTCACACTCTCTCACACACTGTCTCACATACACACAGACACACACTCACGCTCACCTTCTCTCACACACTGTCTCACAAACACACAAGCTCACCCTCTCTCACCTACACAAAGACACACACACATGTTCACTCTCTCTCACACACTGTCTCACATACACACAGACACACACATATGCTCACACTCTCTCATACACTGACACACATACACACAGACACACACACGCATGCTCACCCTCTCTCACACACTGTCTCACATACACACAGACACACACATGATCGCCCTCTGTCACACATACACACAGACACACACACACTCACCCTCTCTCACCTACACACAGACACACACACATGTTCACCCTCTCTCACACACTGTCTCACATACACACAGACACACACACAATCACCCTCTCTCACACACTGTCTCACATACACACATAGACACACATATGCTCACCCTCTCTCACACACACTCTCACATACACACAGACACTCACATATGCTCACCCTCTCTCACACACTGTCTCACCTACACACAGACACACACACATGTTCACCCTCTCTCACACACTGTCTCACATACACACAGACACACACACAATCACCCTCTCTCACACACTGTCTCACATACACACATAGACACACATATGCTCACCCTCTCTCACACACACTCTCACATACACACAGACACTCACATATGCTCACCCTCTCTCACACACTGTCTCACATACACACAGACACACACACAATCACCCTCTCTCACACACTGTCTCACATACACACAGACACACACACGCTCACCCTCTCTCACACACTGTCTCACATACACACAGACACACACACGCTCACCCTCTCTCACACACTGTCCCACTCACACACACAGACACGCACGTGCTCCCCCTCTCACAGTGTCTCACACAGGCTCATACATGCACACATTCACACACACACATACATACATTCACACACGCACTCATGCATGTTCACTCACTTACATACACACATACATACACACTCATGCACAGACATTCAAACACAGACATACACACGTAGACACACACAGACTCACACACGCATATTTACACACTCACACACATTCACATACACATGCAGACTCACACTCTTACTCACACATAAACACTCACAAATATGTGGACACACTTAAATGACACATTCATGCTCACACCGACACTTGCACACACACTCGCACATGTACATACACACACATCACAAACGCACGCACACACTCTTACACACACGCAGACATACACAGTGCGCATAGACACCTATCTACACACACATACTTACCCACTTGCACACGCCCGCACATACACAGGCCGACACACTCTTACTCACACTGACATAGACACACACATATATGCACACACATATGACACTCATGCTCACACACACAAAGACACGCAGAGACATATTTAGACACATGCTCGCATACACCCACACACAGATATACACTCACACAATACCCCCCCTCAGATATAGACACACAGAGACACTCGCATACACACTCACACATACCTACACACACACACTCACAGGTACACATGCAGACTCAAGCTCTTACTCATACACACACACACACCAGACATACACACACACATACACACTCACTCACAGAGGCACACACTTACATACACGCATTCACTCCCACACATTCCCCTGCCCCCAGAAACTCTCCAGAGCCAGAAATCTCCTCCTGTTTTGAAAGACAGCTTTTGTCATTCCTCAGTTTCAAGCCTCTTGCCAGTCTGCCGACCAGGATGCATGCAGTTGCTTTGAAAAGAGAGATTCACATCACCTCAAGTTGCCTTTCCTGACCATAACACCCACCAACGCCCCCAATATAACAGACTTTCCAAATCTGTTCAACCCTCTCTCTCTCTCTCTTTCTCTCCCCCTCCCCCCCTCTGTCCCTCTCTCTCCCATGTGCACACACAATAAGGTCTCATGAAACTGTGGCACCTTGCAGATCAGGTTCAACCTTTCCACAGTTCCTGACCTGCTGTGCTTTTCCAGCACCACACTCTCGACTCTGATCTCCAGCATCTGCAGTCCTCACTTCCTGTGGGAGTGGGGTGAGGGGGGTGTAAAGAGATGGGGGGGGGGGGGGGGTGCGCAGGCACCTGGGGGTGGCTTCACACATTGAGAGGGAGAGCAGCGAGGGAATAGTGAGGGTGGTGAAGGTATGGTCAAGGGCTTTAACCACCCTTCAGCAGCTGAGGCAGGGGGTTGGGGGCTGGATGTGACAGGGGGCACAGCCCCCCCCCCCCCCCCCCCCCCCATGACCCCCAGTGATGGGAGAGGGGGCAAACCCATGGGAGATTGGCAGCTGGATGAATGAGATGGTACGGTTACAAACAGGCCCTGACTCAGTCTCAGGGCCTACCTCACCTTCTGCCTCCAACCCCACGGCATCAACGTGGATTTCACCAGTTTCCTCATTTCCCCTCCCCCCACCTCATCCCAGATCCAACCCTCCAACCGCCCTCTTGACCTGTTCTACCCATCCATCTTCCTGCCCACCTATCCAACCCACCCTTCTGTCCGACCTATCACCCTCTCACCCCCCCCCCCCCCCCCCCCCACCTATCTCAATCCCGGCAACCGTTCATCCAGTCCCACCTCCCATTTATCTCTCAGCCCCCTTTCCCCCACCTCATTCCTGATGAAGGACCTATGCCCGAAATGTCGACGCTCCTGCTCCTCGGATGCTGTGCTTTTCCAGCGCCTCACTCTGGTCTCTGATCTCCAGCATCTGTCGTCCTCGGTTTCTCTCAGTCTCAGGGTGTGGTGAAGGTGGCCTGTCACAGGGCGAAGGAGATCGGCACCACGGCCCTTCGGCCCATTGAGTCTGTGCTGGTCAAAGCCAGCCGTTTAACTGCTCTGACCCCATTTTCCAGCAGGTGGCGCACAGTGTGGTCGAGTCATACGGGGATATGGGCTGAGGATCTGGCTCAATGATCCAGTCTGCGTTTAGCCGCTAACCCAATCGCCAATTCGGGGCGATCAAGCTTACAAAATGGCCTGTCGGGCCGTACAGCACGGAAACAGACCCTTCGGCCCATCTTGTCTGTGCCGACCAGATATCCTAACCTAATCTAGTCCCATTTGCCTGCACTTGGTCCGGATTCCTGTAATCCCTTCCTATTCATATCCCCATCCAGATGATTAAATTACTGTAATTGTACCGGCCTCCACCACATCCTCTGACAGCTCATTCCACACACGCACCACCCTCTGTGTGAAAAAGTCGCCCCTTTTAAATCCTTCGTCTCTCACCTTAAAGCTATGCACCTCTAGTTTCGGACTCCCTCACACCGGGGGGAGAAAAGACCTTGTCTATTTACCTTATCCATGGCCCCTCGTGATTTTAGAAACCTCCATAAATGTCTCTTGCTCTCTCAATAATTAACACAAGGAGATTTCTACTGGAACAGCGCTGGACAAACGATGAGCAGTCAAAAGGTTTAGTGGGCAGCGCAGAGATGGGGAGGGGGTGATGAAGGGAATTTACAGGGCTCTGTTTGGGAGATGAAGGGGGGGAGGAGGGGAGAGTACTGGGACTACCCTGTATCAAAGGGCTCACACTGCCTCAATGGGCTGAAAGGACTCTTTCTGTGTTGAATGACATGGATAGGATAAATAGACAAAGTCTTTTCCCTGGGGTGGGGGTGTCCAGAGCTAGAGGGCATAGAATAGGGAGAGAGGGGAAATATTTAAAAGGGACAGAGGGTGGTGTGTGTATGGAATGAGCTGCCAGAGGAAGTGGTGGGGGCTGGTACAATTGCAGCATTTAAAAGGCATCTGGATGGGTATATGAATAGGAAGGGTTTGGAGGGATATGGGCCGGGTGCTGGCAGGTCGGACTAGATTGGGCTTGGACATCTGGTTGGCATGGACAAGTTGGACCGAAGGGTTTGTTTCTGTGCTGTACACCTGGACGACTCTTGCCAGTTTTTACAGATACAACATAGAAAGCATTCTATCCCGATGCATCAAGGCTTGGTATTGTAACTGCTCTGCCCGGGACTGTAAGAAACCAGAGAGAGTTGTGAACTCAGCCCAGTCCGTTACACATTCGCCCATCCATCGACTCCACCTACACTGCCCACTGCCTCAGAAGGGCAGCCAACATCATCAAAGAGCCCTCCTATCCCGGTCATAATCTCTGCAGCTTTTCGATTGGGTAGAAGCTTAAACCCATGAACCAACAGATTCAGGAACAGCTTCTTCCCCGCTGTTGTAAGAATTCTTAATGGACCTTTCACAATTCAAATTTGATGTTGATCTCTCTCTGTGTACACCTTCTCTGCAGCTGGACCACTGTCTTCCTCACTCTGTTCTATCACCCTCATGGGATTTGTAATGGTATGATCGTCCTGTATTGCTCGCAAAACAAAACTTTTCACTATACCGAGGGACACGTGACAATAATAAATCATACCAAGTTCTGCCAACAGAAGGCTGGACAAATGAGCCAGTTGGGATCTGAGGGTGATGGCCTTGTGAAAGTTTTACCCACCCGCTCGACAGCCCAGCCTGATCGCAATCTCCCCTCGCTCTCAGGGTATCGAGCATCGCACAGGAGGATCCCGAGGATGTGTATCAACTGTATCAGGGGATCTCTCTTGCACACGCACACACAGATAGACACACACCCCTACACTCACCCCCCCCACACACATACACATCCGCCCACACACAGACACACCCTTACACACACTCACAGACGCACACACACACAGACACACTCCACACACAAACCCTCACACACACAGACACACCCTCACGCACACCATCAAACACACACACAGACACGCCCTCACGCACACCGTCAAACACACACAGACACACCCACACACACACTCACACAAACCCTCACACACACAGACACAACCTCACACACACCGTCAAACACACACAGACACACCTTACACACACATCGATGCGCACACAAACACACACACACACCCACACCCTCACACACCGTCTCACATACACACACACCCTCACACACACCGTCACACACACAGACACACCTTTACACACACATCGACACACACACACACGCAGACACAGCTTTACACACACATCGACACACACACCCTTACACACACATAGACGCGCACACAAACACACACACCCTCTCACACGCACACAGACACACCCTCACATACCCTCACAGCCTCACACACACAAGGCCTCGCACACACACACCCCCACACACACCCTCACCCTCACCCTCACCCACACAAACACAGACACACCCTCACACACACCCTCACCCTCACCCTCACCCACACAAACACAGACATACCCTCACATACACCCTCACCCTCACCCTCACCCACACAAACACAGACACACCCTCACACACACCCTCACCCTCACCCTCACCCACACAAACACAGACACACCCTCACATACACCCTCACCCTCACCCACACAAACACAGACACACCCTCACACACACCCTCACCCTCACCCTCACCCACACAAACACAGACATACCCTCACACACACCCTCACCCTCACCCTCACCCACACAAACACAGACACACCCTCACACACACCCTCACCCACACAAACACAGACACACCCTCACACACACCCTCACCCTCACCCTCACCCACACAAACACAGACACACCCTCACACACACCCTCACCCTCACCCTCACCCACACAAACACAGACACACCTCACACACACAAACACAGACACACCCTCACACACACCCTCACCCTCACCCTCACAAACACAGACACACCCCCACACACACCCTCACCCTCACCCTCACCCACACAAACACAGACACACCCTCACACACACCCTCACCCTCACCCTCACCCACACAAACACAGACACACCCTCACACACACCCTCACCCACACCCACACAAACACAGACACACCCTCACACACACCCTCACCCTCACCCTCACCCACACAAACACAGACACACCCCCACACACACCCTCACCCTCACCCTCACCCACACAAACACAGACACACCTCACACACACAAACACAGACACACCCTCACACACACCCTCACCCTCACCCTCACCCACACAAACACAGACACACCCCCACACACACCCTCACCCTCACCCTCACCCACACAAACACAGACACACCCTCACACATACATGCACACACCCCCACACACACCCTCACCCTCACCCTCACCCACACAAACACAGACACACCCTCACACACACCCTCACCCTCACCCTCACCCACACAAACACAGACACACCCTCACACACACCCTCACCCTCACCCTCACCCACACAAACACAGACACACCCTCACACACACCCTCACCCTCACCCACACAAACACAGACACACCCTCACACACACCCTCACCCACACAAACACAGACACACCCTCACACACACCCTCACACACACAAACACAGACACACCCTCACCCTCACCCTCACCCACACAAACACAGACACACCCTCACACACACCCTCACCCTCACCCTCACCCACACAAACACAGACACACCCTCACACACACCCTCACCCTCACCCTCACCCACACAAACACAGACACACCCTCACACACACCCTCACCCTCACCCTCACCCACACAAACACAGACACACCCCCACACACACCCTCACCCTCACCCTCACCCACACAAACACAGACACACCCTCACACACACCCTCACCCTCACCCACACAAACACAGACACACCCCCACACACACCCTCACCCTCACCCTCACCCACACAAACACAGACACACCTCACACACACAAACACAGACACAACCTCACACACACCCTCACCCTCACCCTCACAAACACAGACACACCCCCACACACACCCTCACCCTCACCCTCACCCACACAAACACAGACACACCCTCACACACACCCTCACCCTCACCCTCACCCACACAAACACAGACACACCCTCACACACACCCTCACCCTCACCCTCACCCACACAAACACAGACACACCCTCACACACACCCTCACCCTCACCCTCACCCACACAAACACAGACACACCCCCACACACACCCTCACCCTCACCCTCACCCACACAAACACAGACACACCTCACCCACACAAACACAGACACACCCTCACACACACCCTCACACACACCCTCACCCTCACCCACACAAACACAGACACACCCTCACACACACCCTCACCCACACAAACACAGACACACCCTCACACACACCCTCACCCTCACCCACACAAACACAGACACACCCTCACCCTCACCCTCACCCACACAAACACAGACACACCCTCACACACACCCTCACCCTCACCCTCACCCACACAAACACAGACACACCCTCACACACACCCTCACCCTCACCCTCACCCATACAAACACAGACACACCCCCACACACACCCTCACCCTCACCCTCACCCACACAAACACAGACACACCTCACACACACAAACACAGACACACCCTCACACACACCCTCACACACACCCTCACCCTCACCCTCACCCTCACCCTCACAAACACAGACACACCCCCACACACACCCTCACCCTCACCCTCACTCACACAAACACAGACACACCCCCACACACACCCTCACCCTCACCCTCACCCACACAAACACAGACACACCCTCACACATACATGCACACACCCCCACACACACCCTCACCCTCACCCACACAAACACAGACACACCCTCACACACACCCTCACCCTCACCCTCACCCACACAAACACAGACACACCCTCACACACACCCTCACCCTCACCCACACAAACACAGACACACCCTCACACACACCCTCACCCACACAAACACAGACACACCCTCACACACACCCTCACCCTCACCCACACAAACACAGACACACCCTCACCCTCACCCTCACCCACACAAACACAGACACACCCTCACACACACCCTCACCCTCACCCTCACCCACACAAACACAGACACACCCTCACACACACCCTCACCCTCACCCTCACCCACACAAACACAGACACACCCTCACACACACCCTCACCCTCACCCTCACCCACACAAACACAGACACACCCTCACACACACCCTCACCCTCACCCTCACCCTCACCCACACAAACACAGACACACCCCCACACACACCCTCACCCTCACCCTCACCCACACAAACACAGACACACCCTCACACACACCCTCACCCTCACCCACACAAACACAGACACACCCCCACACACACCCTCACCCTCACCCTCACCCACACAAACACAGACACACCTCACACACACAAACACAGACACACCCTCACACACACCCTCACCCTCACAAACACAGACACACCCTCACACACACCCTCACCCTCACCCTCACCCACACAAACACAGACACACCCTCACACACACCCTCACCCTCACCCTCACCCTCACCCACACAAACACAGACACACCCCCACACACACCCTCACCCTCACCCTCACCCACACAAACACGGACACACCCTCACACACACCCTCACCCTCACTCACACAAACACAGACACACCCCCACACACACCCTCACCCTCACCCACACAAACACAGACACACCCCCACACACACCCTCACCCTCACCCTCACCCACACAAACACAGACACACCTCACACACACAAACACAGACACACCCTCACACACACCCTCACCCTCACAAACACAGACACACCCTCACACACACCCTCACCCTCACCCTCACCCACACAAACACAGACACACCCTCACACACACCCTCACCCTCACCCTCACCCTCACCCACACAAACACAGACACACCCCCACACACACCCTCACCCTCACCCTCACCCACACAAACACGGACACACCCTCACACACACCCTCACCCTCACTCACACAAACACAGACACACCCCCACACACACCCTCACCCTCACCCTCACCCACACAAACACAGACACACCTCACACACACAAACACAGACACACCCTCACACACACCCTCACCCTCACAAACACAGACACACCCTCACACACACCCTCACCCTCACCCTCACCCACACAAACACAGACACACCATCACACACACCCTCACCCTCACCCTCACCCACGCAAACACAGACACACCCCTACACACACCCTCACCCTCACCCACGCAAACACAGACACACCCCTACACACACCCTCACCCTCACCCTCACCCACACAAACACAGACACACCCTCACACACACCCTCACCCTCACCCTCACCCACACAAACACAGACACACCCCCACACACACCCTCACCCTCACCCTCACCCACGCAAACACAGACACACCCCTACACACACCCTCACCCTCACCCTCACCCACACAAACACAGACACACCTCACACACACAAACACAGACACACCCTCACACACACCCTCACACACACCCTCACCCTCACCCTCACCCTCACAAACACAGACACACCCCCACACACACCCTCACCCTCACCCTCACCCACACAAACACAGACACACCCCCACACACACCCTCACCCTCACCCTCACCCACACAAACACAGACACACCCTCACACATACATACACACACCCCCACACACACCCTCACCCTCACCCTCACCCACACAAACACAGACACACCCTCACACACACCCTCACCCTCACCCTCACCCACACAAACACAGACACACCCTCACACACACCCTCACCCTCACCCTCACCCACACAAACACAGACACACCCTCACACACACACCCCCACATACCCCTCACCCTCACCCTCACCCTCACCCTCACAAACACAGACACACCCTCACACACACACCCCCACATACCCCCTCACCCTCACCCTCACCCTCACAAACACAGACCTGCAACTGCCCATTGCATCTTCCCACTAAACTACTGAGAGAAAATTTCAGTTACTACCGTCACATCACTCTCTCCAACCCCCTCCCCACTCTGTCCTTCTCTCCTCCTCCCCCCAATCTCTCCCTCCATTTTCTAGTTCAAAGATGTGTGGGTTAGCCATGGGAAATGAAGGGTTATAGGGAAAGGATAGAGAGGTTGGGTTGCTCTTCAGAGGGCTGAATGGCCTGTTTCCACACTGCAGGGATTCTGTGAATTTTCCATCTCACAGTTCCTCTCTCCCTCCATCCCTAGTCTTTCCTTCCATTTTCCCAACCCCCACACTCTCTCTCCCCCCATCTCCCACATTCACTCTCTCTCTCTCTCTATTTTCCCATCTCTAGACTCTCCCTCCATCCCCAAGTCTCTCTTTCTCCCCCTCTGTTCCCCCAGTCCCTCCATCCTAACACCTTCTGAAGAGTATCCCATTCAGACCCATACCCTATCTCCATAACCCTACATATCTCATAGAAAGCCCACTTAGCCTGTACACAATGGGGCAATTTAGCATGGCCAATTCACCCTAACCTTGCACAGCTTTGGACTGTGGGAGGAAACCAGAGCACCCGGAGGGAGAACATGCAAAGTCCACACAAACAGTCGCCTGAGGGTGGAATTGAACCCGGGTCCTTGGCGCTGTGAGGCAGCAGTGCTAACCACTGAGCCACCGTGCTGCTCATTTTATGAAGAGAGAAGGAGCAGTTTGTACTCTCTAGATTACGAAGAATGGAAGGAGATCTAATTGAGAGTTATAAGATATTAGAGGAGGTAAGGAAAGTAAACTAGAGACAATGTTTACTCATGTTGGACAGTCTAGAACGAAAGGTCACAGTTTTAGGGTAAGAAGTAGCAGATTTAAAACAGAGATGAGAGAGAAATAGAGAGAGGGAGAAAAAAAGAGTAAGACAGCAAGACAGAGACAGAGACAGAGAGAGGAAAACAAAGAGAAAGTCAGAAAGATGAGACAGAGAGAGAGAATCTGAGACAGAGGAGGAAACGGAATTAGAGAAAGTTAGAGAAAGAGAGAAAGAGGAAAACAGAAAGAGAGAGGAGGAAACAGAGAGAGAAAGAGAAATAAAGAGAGTTGCAAAGAGTTTGGAGAGACAGAGGAGAGAGACCGAGAGAGAAACAGTGAGGCAGAGCAAAAAGAGACAGTATGAAACAGAGAGACACAGAGAAACAGAGAGGGAGAGAAAGAGAAAGAGTGAGACAGAGAAAAAGAGACAGTGTGAAACGGAGAAAGAGACAAAGAAAGACAGAGAGACAGCGCAAAATGGAGAGACAGAGTCAAAAGGAGAGAAAGTGAGAGAGACATAGAGGAAGATGTTAAGAGAGAGACAGGCAGCGAGAGAGAGAGAAAAGCAGAGAGGGAGACTGCGAGAGAGAAAGCGAGAGACAACCAGAGAGAGTGAGAGGCTCAAAGTGGTTTTTGAGATGGAATTCCAGACCCTGGCACCCAGGGAGCAGATGACCCGGGCACCAATGGTGGGGCGATAGGAATCGAGGGATCCCTGAGTCTGCCGTGGGAGGAACAAAGAACAAAGAATACTCCAGCACAGGAACAGACCTTTTGGCCCTCCAAGCCTGTGCCAATCCAGAGCCTCGATCTAAACCTGTGGCCTATTTTCTAAGGGTCTGTATCCCTTTGCTCCCTGCCCATTCATGTATCTGTCTAGATACATCTCTTCAATGATGCTATTGTTCCTTCTCCTTCCACCTCTGCTGGGAATGTGTTCCAGGTACCTACCACCCTCTGCATAAAGAACGTTCCACACATATCTCCCCTACACCTTTCTCCTCTCACCTTGATCTCATGACCCCTAGTAATTGAGTCCCCAACTCTGAGAACAAGCTACTTGCTATCCACCCTATCAACTCCTCTCATGACTTTGTAAACCACAATCAGGTTCCCCCTCAACTTGTCTTTCTAATGAAATTAATCTTAATCTACTCAACTTCTCCTCATAGCCAATGCCCTCCACACCAGGCAACATCCTGGTGAACTTCCTCTGCACCCTCTCCAAGGAATCCACATCCTGTTGGTAATGTGGCGACCAGAACAAGTTGTTGGAGGGAATCCTGAGGGACAGGATTTACCTGTATTTGGAAAGGCCAGGACTTATTAGGGATAGTCAACATGGCTGTGTGTGTGGGAAATCATGTCTCACAAACTTGATTGCATTTTTTGAAGAAGTAACAAAGTGGATTGATGAGGGCAGAGCAGTGGATGTGATCTATATGGACTTCAGTAAGGCATTCAACAAGGTTCCCCATGGGATACTGATTAGCCAGGTTAGATCTCATGGAATACAGGGAGAACTAGCCATTTGGATACAGAACTGGCTCAAAGGTAGAAGACAGAGGGTGGTGGTGGAGAGTTGTTTTTCAGACTGGAGGCCTGTGACCAGTGGAGTGCCACAAGGATCGGTGCTGGGTCCACTACATTTCCTCACTTATATAAATGATTTGGATGCGAGCATAAGACATATGGTTAGTAAGTTTGCAGATGACACCAAAATTGGAGGTGTAGTGGACAGTGAAGAGGATTACTTCAGATTACAATAGGATCTGGACCAGATGGGCAAATGGGCTGAGAAGTGGCAGATGGAGTTTAATTCAGATAAATGTGAGGTGCTGCATTTTGGGAAAGCAAATCTTAGCAGGACTGATACACTTAATGGTAAGGTCCTAGGGAGTGTTGCTGAACAAAGAGACCTTGGAGTGCAGGTTCATTGCTCCTTGAAAGTGAAGTTGCAGGTAGATAGCAGAGTGAAGAAGGTGTTTGGTATGCTTTCCTTTTCCTGGTCAGAGTATTGTGTACAGGAGTTGAGAGGTCATGTACAGGTCATGTTACAGTTGTACAGCACATTGGTTAGGCCACTGTTGGAATATTGTGTGCAATTCTGGTCTCCTTCCTATTGGAAAGATGTTGTGAAACTTGAAAGGGTTCAGAAAAGATTGACCAGGGTGTTGCCAGGGTTGGAAGATTTGATCTATAGGGAGAGGCTGAACAGACTGGGGCTGTTTTCCCTGGAGCGTCAGAGGCTGAGGGGTGACCTTATAGAGGTTTATAAAATTATGAGGGGCATGAATAGGATAAATAGACAAAGTCTCTTCCTGAGTCCAGAAGTAGAAGGCATAGATTTAGGGTGAGAAGGGAAAGATATAAAAGAGACCTAAGGGGCAATGCTTTCACTCAGAGGGTGGTACGTGTATGGAATAAACTGCCAGAGGAAGTGATGGAGACTAGTGCGATTGCAACATTTAAGAGGCATCTGTGTGGGTATATGAATAGGACGGGTCTGGAGGGATATGAGCTTGGTGCTGGCAGGTGGGACTAGATTGGATTGGGATATCGGCATGGACAAGTTGGACCGAAGGGTCTGTTTCCATGCTGTACATCTCTATGACTCTATAATTGTACACAGTATTCCAAATGTGGCCGAACCAAAGTCCTATACAACTGTAACATGACCTGCCAACTCTTGTACTCAATACCTCATCCATTGAAGTAAAGCATGCCATCTGCCTCCTTGACCACTCTATTGACCTCTGTTGCCACCTGCAAGATTACAATCGACCTGAACACCCAGATCTCTCCCCAGGACATTTCCATTTACTGTATGGGGGCGTGGGGGGAGGATGTGAGCAATGACAGATGAAGACAAGTCCTGCAGAGGGTGGATGGTAATAGGATGCTGAAGGAGAAGGTTGGGGAATTCTGTCTGCAGCTAATGAAGAGACCCAAGGATGAAACATTGCTGGATAGATACAGCCAATATGCATCAAGGTGTGGGGATTGTGACATTCAACTGAGATACTCTCTTGGCTGCTGTGATAATATTATGGCTTGAAGAGGTATCTTTTGTCCTAGTTTTTGTGTAATGAAACGTATGAGAGGTCTCGGGTTCAAATCCCGGATGAGATCCCAATTTGTCATGGATCAGACCAAACCCCCTTAAAAGATATTCAGAAGGTAGCTTAGACCCTAACGTTTTCTTATTTAAAGGCAAGTGTCAGCTTTTGTGTCCCAGATGCAATTCAATTGGTGAAACTACCAGACTTGAAGAAAAACACACTTTATTCTTACGCTGTAGTTAAAATGCAACAAAAAGAAAGAAGAAATTGGAATATTTTAATAGATTATTTAACTACTAAATGGCAACTGTTCCAATAATAGTAACATGCCATAAACACACCCTTGGCAAAGGCAAATTCAGTAAAATAGATGATCTCACAGGCAATTCTCCAATTCAGGAGGGGAAAAGGTATCAAGAGAAAACTGAGAGAGAGAGAGAGAGAAAGAGAGAGAGAAGGGAGAGATGTATTGCAGCTTCCAAACCCCAGCTTCAAGACCCTAGCAACTGCTACTGAAAAATTAAAACTAAGTGACCTGGATCTTTGGGAGCTTGATCCCACCCAGTCAGGCTGCTTCTATTGTTTTAACGAGAAAAAAAAACAATTTCCCCAAAGCCTCACAAGCTGTTATTTTATTGGCTTTGGAGCACATTGCCCAACATCTGTCACAACCCTTCTTCACAAAAAACCCAGGACAAAGTACATCACTCAAACTCAAAATGATAGTGGATGCGAAAGGCCTCACCCCCACCCCAACACCGACCACCAATGCATATTGCTCAACCAATGTCAGTTAACACCAGCTGATCTAGGTCAGGAACACATGTAGAATCGGGGAACTCTGAACAATGTGGAAAGAGGCCATTTGGCCCATCAAGACTGCACTGACCCTCTCCTGCCGCAGATCCATCCCCCTTGCCCTATCCCAGTAACCCTGCATTTCCCATGTCCAATCTACCTAACCTGCACATCACTGGACATTACGGGACAATTTAGCATGGCCAATCCACTCTAACCTGCACATCCCTGGGCACTACAGTATAATTTAGCATGGCCAATCCACCCTAACCTGCACATCCTGGGCCACTACAGGACAATTTAGCACGGCCAATCCACGCTAACATGCACATCCCTGGACACTACAGTATAATTTAGCATGGCCAATCCACCCTAACCTGCACATCCCTGGGCACTACAGTATAATTTAGCACGGCCAATCCACCCTAACCTGCACATCCCTGGGCACTACAGTATAATTTAGCATGGCCAATCCACCCTAACCTGCACATCTCTGGGCACTACAGTATAATTTAGCACGGCCAATCCACCCTAACCTGCACATCCCTGGGCACTACAGTATAATTTAGCATGGCCAATCCACCCTAACCTGCACATCCCTGGGCACTACAGTATAATTTAGCACGGCCAATCCACCCTAACCTGCACATCCCTGGGCACTACCCTAGGACAGACTACTATGTGTGGGATCATGCTCTGTGCAAACTGGCCATTTCATTTCTTAATGGGACAGTGACTCCAGTTACAAAGGACGGCAGCAGCTACTAAGCGTGGTGGATAGGAAAGGATTAGAAGGATCTGGCCCAAGTGCAGGGAAATAGGGTTAGCGTGGATGGACATTTTGGTCAGCATGGACCAGTTTGGGCCAAAGGGCCTGTCTCTGTGCTATTGGACTCTATGTCTTCTCGTTGTAGAAGGAACAAGCAAATATAAAGTTTTTAACAATTTTTTTTTGCAGATTTCTTCTGTACAGGGGAGAGTTTGGGGTGTGTGTAGTTATCAAGAGGGTGCCTATTCTGTGATAACTGGAAAGTCAGTGCCAGGGCTCCCCCCAATGGCACGACCTGGTAATGGTAGCTCTGACCGAAGCTGTGCATCCCCAGACTGGATAAGGGAGGGGCCACAGATGACCTGTCCCCAGTGTGACCCTCTTCCACCAGTCCAAACCCCTGCTCTTCATTCACCTGGTGTCCTCCTCCCTTCCCACAGAAAACAGGAACAAGTGTAGGCCCTTCTGCCCTTGGAGTTTGTTCTACCGTTCTATCTGATCACACCTGTTCCAGCTTTGATCCCATTATCCTGACAGCATGGGGTTACATACAGAGGTAAAGCTCCCTCTACACTGTCCCCCCATGAAATACTCTCATGGACAGCATGAGGTTAGATACAGAGTAAAGTTCCTTCTACACTGTCCCCCATCAAACACTCCCAGGAGAGGGACAGCACAGGGTTAGATACAGAGTAAAGCTCCCTCTACACTGTCCCCCATCAAACACTCCCAGGAGAGGGACAGCACAGGGTTAGATACAGAGTAAAGCTCCCTCTACACTGTCCCCTATCAAACACACCCAGGACAGGGACGGCAGGGGGTTAGATACAGATTAAAGCTCCCTCTACACTGTCCCCCATCAAACACTGAACAGTGTAGAGAAAGCTTTCCTCTGTATCTAACCCTGTGCTGTCCCTGTCCTGGGAGTGTTTGATGGGGGACAGTGTAGAAGGAACTTTACTCTGTATCTAACCCTGTTTCTCGCCCTTTGTTTCAGCCCCTCTGTTTCTCGCCCTCTGTTTCAGCACCTCTGTTTCTCGCCCTCTGTTTCTCACCCTCTGTTTCAGCCCCTCTGATTCAGCCCCTCTGTTTAAGCTCCTCTGTTTCAGCCCCTCTGTTTTTCGCTCTCTGTTTCAGCCCGCCTGGTAGAGCCCCCCCTGTTTCAGCCCCCCTGTTTCAGCTCCTCTGTTTCGCGACCTCTGTTTCTCGCCCTCTGTTTCTCGCCCTCTGTTTCAGCCCCTCTGTTTCAGCCCCCCTGTTTCAGCTCCTCTGTTTCTCGCGCTCTGTTTCTGCTCCTCTGTTTCGCGACCTCTCTTTCTCATCCTCTGTTTCAGCCCCTTTGTTACAGCCCCCCTGTTTCAGCCCCCCTGTTTCAGCTCCTCTGTTTCTCGCGCTCTGTTTCAGCTCCTCTGTTTCTCGCCCTCTGTTTCTCCCCCTCTGTTTCGCGACCTCTGTTTCTCATCCTCTGTTTCAGCCCCTCTGTTTCAGCTCCTCTGTTTCTCGCCCTCTGTTTCAGCCCCTTTGTTACAGCCCCCCGTTTCAGCTCCTCTGTTTCTTGCACTCTGTTTCTGCTCCTCTGTTTCGCGACCTCTGTTTCTCATCCTCTGTTTCAGCCCCTTTGTTTCAGCCCCTCTGTTTCTCACCCTCTGTTTCAGCTCCTCTGTTTCTCGCCCTCTGTTTCTCGCCCTCTGTTTCTCGCCCTCTGTTTCTGCCCCTCTGTTTCTCACCCTCTGTTTCAGCCTCTCTGTTTCAGCCCCTCTGTTTCTCGCCCTCTGTTTCAGCCCCTCTGTTTCAGCCTCTCTGTTTCTCCCCCTCTGTTTCTCGACCTCTGTTTCAGACACTGTTTCTTGCCCTCTGTTTCTCCCCCTCTGTTTCTCCCCCTCTGTTTCAGCCCCTCTGGTTGTCGCTCTCTGTTTCAGCCCCCCTGTATCAGCCACCCTGATTCAGCCCCCCTGTTTCAGCCCCCATGTTTCTCTCCCTCTGTTTCAGCCCCTCTGTCTCTCGCCCTGTTTCTCGCCCTCTGTTTCTCGCCCTCTGTTTCAGCCCCTGTTTCTCCCCCTCTGTTTCTGCCCCTCTGTTTCTCCCCCTCTCTTTCTCGCCCTCTGTTTCAGCCCCTCTGTTTCTCCCCCTCTGTTTCAGCCCCTCTGTTTCTCCCCCTTTGTTTCAGCCCCTGTTTCTCCCCCTCTGTTTCAGCCCCTTCGAAACGAGGAAATGTGGAAGCTGGAGAAATCTGCATTCATCCCTTGTGGTCACCATTGGTTACACTCGCTTTGAGTTTCCATATTCCCATTGGTTACACTCTCTGTCAGTTACCATATTCCCATTGGTTAAATCCTCTGTCAGTTACAACGTTCTCATTGGTTACTCTGTCAGTTACAATGTTCCCATTATTAAAAATCACACAACACCAGGTTATAGTCCAACAGGTTTAATTGGAAGCACACTAGCTTTCGGAGCGACGCTCCTTCATCAGGTGATAGTGGAGGGCTCGATCGTAACACAGAATTTATAGCAAAAATTTACAGTGTAATGTAAGCAAAATTATACATTGAAAAATTGATTGTCTGTTAAGCCTTTCATCTGTTAGAATACAGTGATAGTTTCACTTCTTTCATGTGTTAATCACAAAACCTTTTTTTTAAAAGTTGCATTCTCGGGTTAGCTGTTAACAATGGTGATAGCTAGACAATATGTTGAAGGTGTTAGCCCCCTGTGTTCTCTGTCTGTGCCATGATGTTTAGATTGATTCTAATCTAAAAAGTGAGATAACAGAGTTTTACATAAATTCATGCAGTTTTTGAGCAAAGTACAATGTAACCCTGCAAGTACAAATTCACCCCACAAAATATATGTGTGCATGTGGGTCTTTGTCTGTGTATGTGTGTGTGTCTGTCTGGGGTGGGGGTTGTGAGTGTGAGAAAGTGTGTGTGTGTGTGTGTAGTGAGTGCAGAGTGTCTTACGTCTATGAGGGGGTGCATGTGTGAGTGTGTGTGTCTATAAGGGTGTGTGTGGGTGTCTGTGTGCGTGTCCGTGTGTACCTGTGTCCGTGTATATGTGAGAGTGTGTGTGTGTAGGAATATCTGTGTGTGTGTGTGTAGTGCAATGGTGATCACCTGTAATGTGACATGAACCCAAGGTCCCGGTTAAGGCCCTCCCTGTGGGTACCAAACTTAGCTATCAGCCTCTGCTCAGCCACTTTCCTCTGCTGCCTGTCCCGAAGTCCACCTTGGAGGATGGTCACCCGAAGGTCCGAGGCTGAATGTCCTGAACCACTGAAGTGTTCCCCAACTGGGAGGGAACCCTCCTGTCTGTTGATTGTTGTGCAGTGCCCATTCATCCGTTGTCGTAGCCTTTGCTCGGTTTCCACAATGTACCATACCCCCGGGCCTCTGTGCCTACAATGTATAAGATAGACAACGTTGGCTGAGTCACATGAGTACCTGCCATGTACAAGGTGGGAGGTGTTCCCACGCGTAATAGTGGTATCTATGTCCACAATCTGACACGTCTTGCAGCGTCCACTGTGACAGGGTTGTATGGAGTTGTCCTGAGAGCTGGGCAGTTTGCTACGAACAATGATCTGTTTGAGGTTTGGCGGTTGTTTAAAGGCAAGTAGTGGAGGTGTGGGGAAGGTCTTAGTGAGGTGCTCATCCTCATTGATAATGTGTTGCTGGTCACGAAGAACATGGCGTAGTTTTTCAGCTCCTGGGAAGTACTGAACAACGAAGGGTACCCTGTCAGTTGCAGCATATGTCTGTCTCCTGAGGAGGTCATTACAGTTCCTTGCTGTGGCACGTTGGAACTGGCGGTCGATGAGTTGAGCATCGTACCCCGTTCTAATGAGGGCATCTTTGAGTACTTCCAGGTGTCCATCACGTTCCTCCTTATCTGAGCAGATCTGGTGTATGCATATGTTCCCATTGGTTATGCTGTCAGTTACAATGTTCCCATTGGTTACTCTAGGTAAAAACAATGACTGCAGATGCTGGAAACCAGATTCTGGATTAGTGGTGCTGGAAGAGCACAGCAGTTCAGGCAGCATCCGAGGAGCAGCGAAATCGACGCTTTGGCCAAAAGCCCTTCATCAGGAATAAAGGCAGAGAGCCTGAAGCGTGGAGAGATAAATGAGAGGAGGATGGGGTTGGGGAGAATGGAGCATAGAGTATAAAAAGAAGTACTCCAAACGGACCCCACTACCAGGGATATATTTCCATCCCCACCCCTTTCCATCTTCCGCAAAGACCATTCCCTCTGTGACTACCTGGTCAGGTCCACGCCCCCCCACGACCCACCCTCCCATCCTGGCACCTTCCCCTGCCACCGCAGGAACTGTAAAACCTGCGCCCACACCTCCTCCCTCACCTCTATCCAAGACCCTAAAGGAGCCTTCCACATCCATCAAAGTTTCACCTGCACATCCACCAATATCATTTATTGTATCCGTTGCTCCCGATGCAGTCTCCTCTACATTGGGGAGACTGGGCGCCTCCTAGAAGAGCGCTTTAGGGAACATCTCCGGGACACCCGCACCTATCAACCACACCGCCCCGTAGCCCAACATTTCAACTCCCCCTCCCACTCTGCCGAGGACGTGGAGGTCCTTGGCCTCTTTCACCGCCGCTCCCTCACCACCAGACGCCTGGAGGAAGAATGCCTCATCTTCCGCCTCGGAACACTTCAACCCCAGGGCATCAATGTGGACTTCAACAGTTTCCTCATTTCCCCTTCCCCCACCTCACCCTAGTTCCAAACTTCCAGCTCAGTAACTGTCCCCAAAACTTGTCCGGACTTGTCCGACCTGCCTATCTTCTTTTCCACCTATCCACTCCACCCTCTCCTCCCTGACCTATCACCTTCATCCCCTCCCCCACTCACCCATTGTACTCTATGCTACTCTCTCCCCACCCCCACCCTCCTCTAGCTTATCTCTCCATGCTTCAGACTCACTGCCTTTATTCCTGATGAAGGGCTTTTGCCCGAAACGTCGATTTCGCTGCTCGTTGGATGCTGCCTGAACTGCCGTGCTCTTCCAGCACCACTAATTCATTGGTTACTCTGTCAGTTACAATGTTCCCATTGGTTCTACCCTCTGTCAGTTACCATGTTCCCATTGGTTCTACCCTCTGTCAGTTACAATGTTCCCATTGGTTACTCTGTCAGTTACAATGTTCCCATTGGTTACTCAGTCAGTTACCATGTTCCCATTGGTTACTCAGTCAGTTAAAATGTTCCCATTGGTCTCTACCCTCTGTCAGTTACCATGTTCCCATTGGTTACTCTGTCAGTTACCATGTTCCCATGGTTCTACCCTCTGTCAGTTACAATGTTCCCATTGGTTACTCTGTCAGTTACCATGTTCCCATTGGTTCTACCTTCTGTCAGTTACCATGTACCCATTGGTTACTCAGTCAGTTAAAATGTTCCCATTGGTTCTACCTTCTGTCAGTTACCATGTTCCCATTGGTTACTCTGTCAGTTACCATGTTCCCATTGGTTACTCTGTCAGTTACCACGTTCCCATTGGTTTCTACCCTCTGTCAGTTACAATGTTCCCATTGGTTACTCTGTCAGTTACAATGTTCCCATTGGTTACTCAGTCAGTTAAAATGTTCCCATTGGTTCTACCCTCTGTCGGTTACAATGTTCCCATTGGTTACTCTGTCAGTTACCATGTTCCCATTGGTTCTACCTTCTGTCAGTTACCATGTTCCCATTGGTTCTACCCTCTGTCAGTTACCATGTTGCCATTGGTTACTCTGTCAGTTACCATGTTCCCATTGGTTCCTACCTTCTGTCAGCTACAATGTTCCCATTGGTTACTCAGACAGTTACAATGTTCGATTGGTTCTACCCTCTGTCAGTTACCATGTTCCCATTGGTTATTCTGTCAGTTACCATGTTCCCATTGGTTCTACACTCTGTCAATTACCATGTTGCCATTGGTTACTGTCTGTTACCATGTTGGCATTGGTTCTACCCTCATGTTCCCATTGGTTCTACCCTCTGTCAGTTACAATGTTCCCATTGGTTACTCAATCAGTTACCATGTTCCCATTGGTTCTACCCTCTGTCAGTTACCATGTTCCCATTGGTTACTCAGTCAGTTACCGTGTTCCCATTGGTTCTACCCTCTGTCAGTTACAATGTTACCATTGGTTACTCAGTCAGTTACCGTGTTCCCATTGGTTACTCAGTCAGTTACCGTGTTCCCATTGGTTACTCGGTCAGTTACCATTTTCCCATTGGTTACACCCACTGGCAGCTCTCTCTGCTTGGTTCAGGAGCTCTGTGTCTGTGGGTGCGGCGCTGTCGCTGGAGCCTGTGTTTTCATTAGCCTTTGGTGCTGCCGCTGGCTTCCTGTTCGCCTGCATGTGTGAAACCGGAATCCGGTATTGAGATCGGTCCCAGCTCTGATTCTGAGTCTCGGTTCCCAGCTCCCCGGTAAAGCGAACTCCCCGCCATGGGCACCTACGGACCGGCTAACGAGAAACTCCGGAACCTGGA